>NW_025396060.1:0-1881 GCF_016433145.1 Gracilinanus agilis | reverse complement strand
TAGTATTTTAATTAAAGCCATGTTGATAGATAAAATCATTAGACCACACGCTTGTAAGCATTCAAAACTGCCGCCTCCATTTTGTCTCCTGTTTCCTGGCCATGGCCTACTCGCAAAAGAGAGCACTCCCTCCTAACCCACAAGATTTAAGCTCTCCCCTGCGTCAAGACGTCGGAGACGGAAATCAGTTGGACCATGTTGGATCACGGGAAATGTAGTTTTATACATTTCCCAAATTACTTTTTACAATTCCCCGTGAGGTCCGGCAAAAAAAAAGGTTAGTCCTTTTTTCTTCGCTGGACCTGTAAAAATAGCAACTTCTAAATTTTTCAGGAATTTTGGGGATAAAAGAAATAGATGAACAAATGGTTAAAATTAGACGCATTGACAAAAAACCAATTTGGGGGGCTGTCCCCCACTGGCACAACAGTGTACAATTTAAAACAATACATACAACTCAATTTCAACTCCCCATAGTTCAATCAACTGCACCCCAAAGTTCAAAGTTTGGTCTTCATGGTACAGTGAAGGCTTTTCAGACATCTTCATGGTGTCTTCACCAAAACAAGTTCGTCGTCTGGATTCTGGGGAGATGGCAAGATCCTTATCCTGAAATTATTCTCAAAAGAATTTAAACTTTACATTATAGATTACAAAACATACATTTTCTTCTAAGATTTTATATAATTCCCCGTGAAATTACTCCTAAAAGAGTTAAATAAATATACATATATTTTACATTATCGAATTTTAAAAAACAACTTAACAGATATCCCCGTGAGGTAAATCTTAAACACACCTTTTTTCTAAAAAAGGGTATCTCAGGTCAGGTAAGGATGAGTGGCTGAGTCCTGGGGGTTATATGAATTCAATTGGCAAAACAAAAAGAATAAAATTCAAGAAAAAAGAAGAAAACATTAACTTGTAAATGTAAAATGTGCAAAATCTAGGGAAAATAAACTTAGACCTTTGAATGAAGGTCTAATTAAAGTGAATTCCGCAGTGTGCAATTACCCATCCAGGGCCAGGACTTAAGGAAAATGTCTCTCTCTGATCTGACTTATCATCAGCTTTTTAGGGAAGTGAGCCAAATAAATAACCAATCTTAGGTGCTTTCTAGGAATCTAAGTCGAGGGGACCCACGTCCTCTAAAGTTTTAGAAAAGACTGGGACTCCAGGACTCAAACCCAATTTCAAGCCCTAATGTATTGGCATAGAACTGCTATTTTGCAGTTCTTAGTCAGTCAAGTCTCTGACCATGTGCTTTCTTTAGCACTATTAATGGCTTTCATATTCCCTTCTGGAATCAGAGAGGCATTTAATCACAGTCCTATAGGCTCAGGTATTTGCTGTAGAATCAGAAAAAGGATAAATAATGATTATATATGTACTTCCAGTACAAGATGAGAAAAAAGGAAAATCAATTGCTCATTAGAAAAATGTTTTAAAAATCAAAAAAATATATATATATAGCTTAGAACTAGAAGGGTTATGTTACCCCAAAATGAGACTTTCTGTGAGAGAAAGTGGGTTTTACAAAATAGCAGATTCACAATGCACATTCAAATAGAGTACCAATTATTTCCAATAGCACATTTTAAAACAATAAACAGTGATGTTCAAAATCATATACTTGTTACAACTTTTAACTCTTGGCAAATGCTGTTATTGCTTCCATAGCAAAATGTGATATTTAAAAAAGAAACCTTCTGGTATAATCATCCTCAGATAAGAATATACAGGAGCTCCTTGGCTTCCTGTTTTAAAAAATCCTGTTCGTGGTTGCCAAATTGTAAATATGAAAAATGATAAAGGCTGCCATAAATATATAAATTAGTATTTTAATTAAAGCCATGTTGATAGATAAAATCATTAGACCAC
>NW_025396059.1:0-1228 GCF_016433145.1 Gracilinanus agilis | reverse complement strand
CTTTGCCAGTAGGCTCTTGGCCAGCAGACTGGAGACAGTAATGGAGGCGGCAGTTTGAATGCTTACAAGCGTGTGGTCTGATAACTTTATCTATCAAGCATGGCTTTAATTAAAATACTAATATATATATTTATACCAGCCTTTATCATTTTTCATATTTATAATTATGGCAACCAGAAGTTTGGAAATAGAATTCTCAATTTTCTAGATAGCCTAAGAAGAAGCCATGCGGCTCTGGGACCCCGAGTCTCAGAAGCGATTTTTTTCCTTGCCCAGTCCTCTCCCTATTTCCCCCAGCCTAGAGGCTGTTTTACGGGGAAGAGAGACAATGGTTTTAATTGCCGCTGGGCTGCGAATTATTTTGCTCAGTGCCCTGGGCCTGGTGGCCCTTGCTGGCACTGATGGACTGCCGGTGCCCAGCCAGTTTCGTCTCGCAGCCGATCTCCTGACTCCTGACTTGATCTCCATTCCTGCTGTGCCGAAAGCCTGCAAGCCTCCATTCCACTCCAGAACCTGAGATTTCCGGGAAGGAACCCAGTCCTGACTTGCCGAGATCTCGACCTCCAGAGACTGCTTCAGTTCCTGCTGCTAACGATTTGGGTATATTCCCCTTTCTCTCTACTTTCTTATAGGAGACATTCTAGCCCTCCACGTGTTTTTCTAAAGACCTAAATTAGGCAACACCCACACAGACTCTACACGTGGGTATTTTCCTGAGCTTTTCTCCACTAACCCCGAGCCCACGTGGACGATAGCGTCTGGACCTAGCAATTAGCCTTTACCCTTAATCGGCCGAACGGCCTATTCAGACTTTCTTGTGATTAAGAACTGAACTCAGGGGAAGAAATATTCACCCCCATAACTGCTTAGAACTTTGAACTTGAAAAAAAAACCCTTAAACTCAGCAGAACTCAATCAAAAGAACCTTAAATTGAAACCAGGGGTGAACTTTTAAAACCTTGGAACTGAATGAGCTTTATTTCTGTTTTAAAAATATTGTATCTTACTGTATATTGCTAATTAGTTTTGTAAATTAATCTTGCTTATTTCGTTGATTTTCCTGTTGCACTGAATCATTTTATGCTAATGAAGTTTCTGCTTATAATGTTATTATATTTCCTAATTTACTTAAAGCACATGGTCCAACTGCTTTCCGTTTCCGGGTTTTTGGGCTTGGGAAGGCCTACGTCTTGACCCAGGGAAGAGCTTAAATCTCCTGGGTTAGGAG
>NW_025396058.1:0-2099 GCF_016433145.1 Gracilinanus agilis | reverse complement strand
ATGTGTTAGTAATAGGAGGAGGGTGGAGGCAAAAGGGATAATTGGGGCGCTGTTTGGCTCTGGAGTCAGGGGAAACCTGGGTTCAATTCTGCCTCTTTCATAGACTCACCTGTATGATCTTGGCCAAGTCACTCATCCCAAATGAAATGAGGGGGTTGGGACGGATCACCTCCGAGGTTCTTTCTAGATACCCAAGACACCATGTCACAGACATAGAACCCACAGGGAGGCAAAGGGAAGGGTCCAACTTAAGCCAATATGGCAGCCCAAGGGAATGGTGGAGACAGAGACAGAAATGGTGGCCTCCAAAGTAGGGGGCGAGGGGGCTGTGGAAGAGGGAAGAACCCCAGTGTGGGACATGTTGAGATTGAGAGACTGGCGGCATCTCTGGCTGTAAGCACTTAGCGAGAGCTCAGGGCCGGAGAGACTTGTCTGTGTCTGGGTAGGAATGAATCAGACAAAACGCCTTCTCCAACTATCAAGCACCTGATTTGAGCTCAATTTCTCCTTACACCAATGCACATGCTCTAACCAGTGCACCCCCCAGCTCCCACAGGACACCCGTCTTCCTCCCTTCTCCCTACTCATAGGATCCTGGAATCAGAATGACTAAGAGGTCACCCAGTCCAGCCATCCACCCTCTGCAACATTCCAGATAAGTGATCCTCCAGCTGGTGACCTATTTCCCTTCTTACTGCCCACGTACATGCAGATCCTCCCTGGCCTCACCTGGACGGGTCAATGACAGCAGGGTGGAGCCCAAGGCAGGGCTCTCCAACTGGCACGAGCCCAGGACAGCAGAGTCTTCAGATCCCATCTCTAACAGCACCTGTGCAACCTTGGCCAAGTCCCTCTCTAGGCCTCAATTTCCTCTTCTGTTCACTTATTTTATTTCAATTTTTTTTTACCAATTACACATAATAACAATTTTCCACAAAAGTTTCCCAAAGTTATAGGATCCACACTGTCTCTCTCCTTCCTTCCCTCCCCACTCCCAGAGCTGGCAAGCAATTCAATCTGGGTTATACATGAATTATCACACAAGCTATATCTCTATATTGTTCATTTTTGTAAGTAAGAAGCTTATAAAACTCAAACCCCAAAACATAAATCCAAACAAATAAGGGAAAAATAGTAAGCTTCCACCTGCATTCTGACTTCTCCAGTTCTTTCTCCGGAGGTGGATGGCGTTCTTTGTCCCAAGTCCCTCAGAACTGTCCTGGATCATTGTATTGGTCTTGCACAGTTGATCATCGTACCATATTGCTGTTCCTGTGTACGATGCTCTCCTGGTTCTGCTCACTTCACTCTGCATCCGTTCATGGAGCTCTTTCTGAAATCGTCCTGTTCATCGTTCCTCTATAGTATTCCATCACCATCATGTACCACCATTTGGTCAGCCATTCCCCAATGGAGGGACATCCCTTTAGTTTCCAATTCTTTGCCACCACAAAAAGAGCAGCTGTACCTATTTTTGTACAAACAGGTCCTCTCCCTTTTTTAATCTCTCTGGGATACAGACCTTCCTCTTTTTTTCAAATGAAATGGTTGACCTCAATGCCCGCTGAGACCCCTTCCAGCTCTTGGGGGATGAGCCTGAGGTCAGCTTTGGCCCCAGTAAGAAGTCTGACACAAACTCCCTTAACTACAAGGCACAACGTGCTTCCTGAAGTCTGAAGGGGAAGATCGAGACCAATGCAAGGCGGCTTCCTAGAAAGGTGGTATTTGGGTTTTTAAAGAATGAATAGCAATTTAACGATTGACATATCACAGATGAAAACTAGAAGGGACCTCAGAGGTCATCTAGGCCATTGTCCTCATTTCACAGTTGAAGAAACTCCAAGTCCAGAGAGGTTAAGCATCATACAACTAGTGTCAGAGTGGGGAGAGAGAGAAAGTATTCCAGGCATGAAATCCCATCCAGCAGCTTGAGCAAAGGCACAGAGATGAAAAAAGGCCTCCACTTGTGGAAGGCATTGAATGCCAGGCAGGTGACAGGGAGCCAGTGAAGACTTTATGTCTTATTTAAAGCAGAACATGGCCCAATTTTAACATAAGAAGGAATTCTTTCAGTGGTAATGATAGATGTGTTAGTAATA
>NW_025396057.1:0-1043 GCF_016433145.1 Gracilinanus agilis | reverse complement strand
CCCAAGTTCAAGATGCCTGACATGCACTTCAAGGCTCCCAAGATCTCCATGCCAGATGTGGACTTGCATTTGAAAGGCCCCAAGTTGAAGGGAGATGTAGATGTTTCTGTACCCAAGTTGGAGGGAGATCTCAAAGGTCCCAGTGTAGATGTTGAGGTGCCTGATGTAGACTTGGAATGCCCAGATGCCAAACTAAAGGGCCCCAAGTTCAAGATGCCTGACATGCACTTTAAGGCCCCCAAGATCTCCATGCCCGATGTGGACCTCCATTTGAAAGGTCCCAAAGTGAAGGGAGATGTGGATGTGTCTGTGCCCAAGATAGAAGGGGATATGAAAGTTCCTGATATGGACATTAAGGGGCCCAAGTTGGACATTAATGCTCCAGATGTGGATGTCCATGGACCAGAGTGGAACTTGAAGCTGCCCAAGATGAAAATGCCCAAGTTCAGCATGCCAGGGTTCAAGGCGGAGGGGCCAGATGTAGATGTTAATTTGCCTAAAGCAGATATTGACATTTCTGGACCCAAGGTGGACATTGATGTTCCAGATGTGAATATAGAAGGCCCAGAAGGGAAACTGAAGGGTCCCAAGTTCAAGATGCCTGATATGCACTTCAAGGCCCCGAAGATCTCCATGCCAGATGTGGATTTCAACTTGAAGGGCCCTAAGATCAAAGGAGATGTTGATGTCTCTGTTCCCAAAATAGAAGGCCCAGAATTGGATGTGAAAGGTCCTAAATTGGATGTTGACATGCCTGATGTGAATATCGAAGGTCCTGAAGGCAAGTGGAAAAGTCCAAAATTTAAGATGCCCGACATGCACTTCAAAGCCCCCAAGATCTCCATGCCAGATGTGGACTTGCATTTGAAAAGCCCCAAGTTGAAGGGAGATGTAGATGTGTCTGTGCCTAAGTTAGAGGGAGATCTCAAAGGTCCCAGTGTGGATGTTGAGGTGCCTGATGTGGACTTGGAGTGCCCAGATGCCAAACTAAAAGGCCCCAAGTTCAAGATGCCTGACATGCACTTCAAGGCTCCCAAGATCTC
>NW_025396056.1:0-1803 GCF_016433145.1 Gracilinanus agilis | reverse complement strand
GGTGGATGAAGGTGTTGGAGTCTCAGTGCTGGTAGTAGTGGGTGTAGGTGTTGGAATCTCAGTGGTGGTGGTAGATGAAGGTGTTGGAGTCTTGGTGGTGGTGGTGGAGGGTGAAGGTGTTGGAGTGGGTATCTCTGTGGTGGTGATTGTGCTAGTTGTGGCCATCGGTGTGCTGCAGATGGACTGCTGCTCACAGCAATAAACCTTGACTTCATAATTGAGACAGGCAGGAACAGGGACCATTCCTCCTGGCTTCTGATCTTCATTTTTACACACCAATCCCACTGAAGCATCACACACTAAGACTTGTCCCAGTACTTCGATTGGCTTGTCTGGAAACATTGCAGCTCTGCACGTGATGTTGGTTGCCCAGCCTTCCTTGCAAATATTTTCGACCAGCTCAAAGTCACCACTCCCTGGTTTGTTAAATTCTGGCTTCCCTGAATCAACCCAATCAGTCCAGTCACAGACGGGCTCTGGTTTACATTCTGTGGTTGGAGTGGGTGTCTGGGTGGTGGTGGTGGTATGTATAGATGTTGGAGTTGGAGTCTCTGTGATAGTAGTAGTGGTAGTAGAAGAGGGTGTTGGAGTCTCTGATGGAGTAGGAGTGGTAGATGTTGGTGTTGGAGTAGGAGTCTCTGTGGTGGTGGTGGTAGACGAAGGTGTTGGAATCTCAGTAGAGGTGGTGATGAGTGAAGGTGTTGAAGTCTCAGTGGAGGTAGTAGTGGGCGTAGGTGTTGGAGTTTCTATGGTAGTAGTGGTGGTGGTAGAAGAGGGTGTTGGAATTTCTGTGGTGGTAGTAGTGGGTGTAGGTGTTGGAGTTGGAGTCTCTGTGGTGGTGGATAAAGGTGTTGGAGTCTCAGTAGTAGTGGTGGTGGGTGAAGGTGTTGAAGTCTCAGTGGTGGTGGTAGGAGGTGAAGGGGTTGGGATCTCAGTAGTGGTGGTGGTGGTGGTGGTGGATGAAGGTATCGGAGTCTCAGTAGAGGTAGTAGTGGGTGTAGGTGTTGGAGTTGGAGTCTCTGTGGTGGTGGTGGTGGTGGATAAAGGTGTTGGACTCTCAGTAGTGGTGGAAGTAGGAGGTGACGGTGTTGGAGTCTCAGTGGTGGTAGTAGTAGGTGAAGATGTTGGAGTCTCAGTGGTGGTGGTAGTGGGTGTAGGTGTTGGAGTTGGGGTCTCTGTGGTTGTGGTGGTGGTGGTAGGAGAGGGTGTTGGAGTCTCTGTTGGTGTGGGGGTGGTAGAGGTTGGTATTGGGGTAGGAATCTCTGTGGTAGTGGTAGTGGGTGTAGATGTTGGAGTTTCAGTGGTGGTAGTAGTGGGTGTAGGTGTTGGAGTTGGAGTTTCAGTAGTGGTGGTAGATGAAGGGGTTGGAATCTCAGTGGTGATGGTGGTAGAGGGTGTTGGAGTCTCAGTGGTGGTGGTAGTGGAGGGTGGTGGAATCTCACTGGTGGTGGTGGATGAAGGTGTTGGAGTCCCAGTGGTGGTGGTAGTGGGTGTAGGTGTTGGAGTCTCAGTAGTGGTAGAGGTGGATGAAGGTGTTGGAGTCTCAGTGCTGGTAGTAGTGGGTGTAGGTGTTGGAATCTCAGTGGTGGTGGTGGATGAAGGTGTTGGAGTCTCAGTGCTGGTAGTAGTGGGTGTAGGTGTTGGAATCTCGGTGGTGGTGGTGGATGAAGGTGTTGGAGTCTTGGTGGTGGTGGTGGAGGGTGAAGGTGTTGGAGTCTCAGTAGTGGTAGAGGTGGATGAAGGTGTTGGAGTCTCAGTGCTGGTAGTAGTGGGTGTAGGTGTTGGAATCTCAGTGGTGGTGGT
>NW_025396055.1:0-2386 GCF_016433145.1 Gracilinanus agilis | reverse complement strand
GAGGAGGAGGAAGAAGAAGAAGAAGAAGAAGAAGAAGAATATCTATTGTTATATGTCTTCCTCATTAAATAACAATTTGCATTTTATATAGCAAATTGCTCAGTATAGTATGCTTTTAATCTCTCTTTAGCCAATTCCCATTACCATCCATCATCTTCAGTGACTCACCATGGTGTGCTGAGAGATGACTGACTGGCTCTGTTGGTTTCTGCCTTATGTCCCTTCACTCATAACTCACCACTGCTCAGAATGATTGTCAGTAACAATGGAGTTTTGTCTCATTTGAAATAATTAACAAAGAGCTGCCCAAAGAGCCTCCATAAACTTATGTAATGGCCAAATTAATCCATGGATAAAACTGAATGGGGAATGAAAGCCTGATAATTAGAATGTTTTTATTAAGATCGGTTCAGCAACATAATCAGCTTATTTCAAATTTCCTCTGATTACTAATATCAAGTCATAAAAGAAAAAAACTCTGTCCTTCAAAAGTTATTTATTGTTGACACAGAAAAGACTCAGTCTAGAGATCAAGCTTAAAAAGTGACTTCCTTCAGATGTTCCTAAATGCATTGTCCTAACTGCATCAAGGCTTGGAGCAACATAGGGACCACTGAATGAAATAACAATAACATCAACAACAACATCAGAGAAGAGTTCAGTTTGGAAAAACCCAAAGGTTGAAAAATACCTATTGACTAGATTGATATGCTCTTTAATGTGTTATCCATAGAGATACTTTGTCAGAACTTATCTCTTAGACCAGTGGTTCCCAAATTTTTTTGGCCTACTGCCCCCTTTCCAGAAAAAATATTACTTAGCCCCCTGGAAATTAATTTTTAAAAATTTTAATAGCAATTAATAGGAAATATAAATACACCTGTGGCCATCACCGCCTTCCTGGATTGCTGCAGCACCCACCAGGGGGCAGTGGCACCCACTTTGGGAATCACTGTCTTAGACAAACATTGTGGGTTAACAAAAATTGACTAAGCTCAAAGTTGAATAGGAAAAAAAGGCATTGAACTGAATTTGATGAAAGTGTGCAATACTATTATTGCCACATATGATGGAAACCATAGTTCCTGAAGAATTAATAGCTTCATGTGAACCATGGGACAGTGGGGAAAGTTATGATGAATATGAATAGTTGTATACATTTTGCCAATGAAGAATCATTCAGCAACTGATTCATAACAGAATAAATCTGGAATATGTGTGAATGCCAAAGGAGGTAGATTAGTCATATGCAAGGGTCGGCACAACGTATGGCTCTCAAGCCATATCTGGCTTTTTTGAGGGCCAGATATGGCTCTTTCTGCAGGAGCCATCAAGTCCATTTTTTTTTGGGTGCTGTTACAGGAGCACACACTGTGAGCACTGTACAGCTCTCATGAAATTACATTTTAAAAAATGTGGTGTTTATGGCTCTCATGGCTATAGAGAGCCTGCTCCCTATATGGTTTTGGGGTCCTGAGTGGCATTTTGTGCCATCGGATTGTTAAGACAGGAAAAAGAAAATGAGAACAACAAGACTAGTGGTTAGCCCATGTTGCTCTGAACTCTGTGAGCTTTGGAGTTTATTATATACTGATTTCAAACAAAGAACACAAAGAAAGAGTCACAGCTGTGAAGGGGTCACAAATCATACACAACCCATTAAAGTCTAAAAAGTAAAGATATAGGTACAAGGACAAGGGCCAAATTCCAACCACCAATTAGTAGGGGATAATTCTTGGAGCAGAAATATATTTTATGGAGATGTTCACTAATTGAGTTCTGTCTTCATGGATTACAGGTTTTGCACCTGGTCAAATAAAGTCCGGACTAAATTGTCAGGCTCCAGTCTTATCTAAGTAATGTTTGTTAGCATTCAGGCTTCTCAATTATCAAGGAGAGAAATCGTTAACTCAGTAGCTACTGGTCTGCTAAGGACTCAAAGCTTTTCAATAAGTCTATAATGTTTTTCCAATAAGAAAAGGTATGGATCATAAGAGGTGTCAAAAGAAGGGTCTCAGATTTTTATCTATTCTTTTATTGGCTTCCCACACATGGCCAAAAAGGTTGCAGATCCCTGGTCATATGGTTTAAGTGAGGTATAACCAACAGAAAACCCACAGCCTTTAATAGTATTCACAAATAGTCAAAGGACTGGAACTTAGACGTCCCATGGAGGATTTGCATAAGACTTGGATAAATGACACATAGTACCACTAAGCATGGATGGGTCAAAATATGAACTATGTTGGGTAGGACAGCCTCATCAACCATATTTCAGATTTATAAGCATATATGTCAATCAGGTAAGTGAAGAGAGAGAGAGAGAGAGAGAAAGAGAGGGAGAGAGAGAGAGAGAGAGAGAGAGAGAGAGAGAAAGAGAGAGAGA
>NW_025396054.1:0-1182 GCF_016433145.1 Gracilinanus agilis | reverse complement strand
ATTTATTTTTTAGAAAAGTTATCATGGTTACATAATTCATGCTCTTATTTTCCCCTTCAATCCCCAACCTCCCTCCCCTCCATAACCAATGCACATTTACCCTGGTTTTAACATGTGTCATTGATCAAGACCTATTTCCAAATTGTTGATAGTTGCATTGGTGTGGTAGTTTCGAGTCTACATTCCCAGTCATGTCTGCCTCAACCCATGTGTTCAAGCAGTTGTTTTTCTTCTGTGTTTCCTCTCCTATAGTTCTTCCTCTGAATATAGGTAGCGTTCTTTACCATACATCCCTCAGAATTGTCCAGGGTCATTGAATTGCTGCTAGTAGAGAAGTCCATTATATTCACTTTTACCACAGTGTATTGGTCTCTGCGTACAATGTTCTTCTGGCTCTGCTCCTTTCACTCTGCATCAATTCCTGGAAGTCTTTCCAGTTCACATGGAATTCCTCCACTTTATTATTCCTTTGAGCCCAATAGTATTCCATCACCAACATACACCACAATTTATTCAGCCATTCCCAAATTGAAGGACATACCCTCATTTTCCAGTTTTTTGCCACCACAAAAAGTGTGGCTATAAATATTTTCATAGAAGTCTGTTTATCTATGATCTCTTTGGGGTACAAACCCAAAAATGGTATGGCCGGATCAAAGGGCAGGCATTCTTTTATAGCCCTTTGAGCATAGTTCCAAATTGCCAGCCAGAATGGTTGGATCAGTTCACAACTCCACCAGCAATGCTTAATGTCCCAATTTTGCCACATCCCCTCTAGCATTCATTACTCTCCCCTTCTATCATTTTAGCCAATCTACTAGATGGAGGTGATATCTCAGAGTTCTTTTGATTTACATTTCTCTAATTATTAGAGATTTAGAACACTTTCTCATGTGTTTATTGATAGTTTTGATTTCTCTTATCTGAAAATTGCCTATTCATGTCTCTTGCCCATTTATCAATTGGGGAATAGCTTGATTTTTTTATACAATCGATTTAACTCCTTGTATATTTGAGTACTTAGACCCCTGTCAGAGTTTTTTGTTATAAAGATTTTTTCCCAATTTGTTGTTTCTCTTCTGATTTTGGTTGCATTGTTTTTGTTTGTACAAAAGCTTTTTTTAAAAACATTTATTAATATTTATTTTTTAGAAAAGTTATCATGGTTACATAATTCATGCT
>NW_025396053.1:0-2677 GCF_016433145.1 Gracilinanus agilis | reverse complement strand
GGTAAGGGTGGGCAATGGAGGTCAAGTGACTTGCCCAGGGTCACACAGCTGGGAAGTGGCTGAGGCTGGGTTTGAACCTAGGACCCCCTGTCTCTAGGCCTGACTCTCACTCCACTGAGCTACCCAGCTGCCCCTGTTCATTGTTTTGATTAATTTTTTACTTGACTCTTTAAAATTCTCTAAGTAAACCATCATATCACCTGCAAAAAGGAATCTTTTTTTTCTCTTTTTCTATGCTTCTTATTGTTGAGTCATTTCAGCCATTATCTCATATAGGGGTTTTCTCAGCAAAGAGACTAGAGTAGTTTGCCATTTCCTTCTTCAGCTCATTTTATAGATGAGGAAACTGAGACCAACAGAGTTAAATTTGCCATGGGGTCACACAGTAAGTGTGTGAGTGTCTGAGGCTGGATTTGAACTCAAAGTTGAGCTTTCCTGATTCTAAGCCCAGTGCTGTCTAGCATCTAGCTGTCTTGAGAAGACAAATTTAATATTTTTTTTTGCTGTTGTTCAGCTGTTTCAGTCATATCCAACTCTTTGTAACCTCATTTGGGGTTTTCTGTAATAGGGATAAGCTAGAAGTCTTTCCAATAAGTTCAAATGTAAAGCAAGGATGTCCATTATCACCATGCTATTCAATTCAATGTAGGCAATGTCAGCTATATTAATAGAAAAGAAATAGAAAGATGAGGCATAAGAAAAGGGCAACTAGGTGGCACAGTGGATAAAGAGCTGGACCTGAGTTCAAATCCAGCCACAGGCACTTATTATCTGTATGACCTTGATCAAGTCACTTAACCCTGCTGGCCTCAGTTTCCTCCTCTGTAAGATGAGCTGTGGAAGGAAATGGCAGATCACTCCAGTATCTTTGCCAAGAAAATCCATAATGGTGTCATGAAGATTCAGACAAAACTGAAATGACCAAATAACAACACTGCCTCTACTTAACTTGTCCCTGCCCCATCCCCTGACACATATACATGCACTCCTCAGACTCAGATCATTAGCTTTCCAAACTTGTTATTTTACTGAAAATCCTTTCCAAAGTTACCAGTGATTTCTTTATAACCTATTGAATAAATCTTTCCTTTATCTTATCTTCTTAAAATTAATTTTAAAAAACTGGGGGCAGCTGGGTAGCTCAGTGGAGTGAGAGTCAGGCCTAGAGACAGGAGGTCCTAGGTTCAAACCCGGCCTCAGCCACTTCCCAGCTGTGTGACCCTGGGCAAGTCACTTGACCCCCATTGCCCACCCTTACCACTCTTCCACCTATGAGACAATACACCGAAATTAAGGGTTTAAAAAAAAACTGAATAAGTCTTTATTTTCTCTCTCCTACCTCCCATTCACATTGAATAAAAAAGGGAACTTATAACAAATATACAAAATCAAGCAAAACAAAGGATTAGGGAACACTTTTCTCAGTCCTCCCACTCCTAGATCTTTCTGGAGCAGTATTATGGATGTAAAGGATTTTGAAAACTTGTCATTAGTTATTTCTCAGTCCTGTCCAAATCTTCTTGACTCCATTTGGGGTTTTCTTGGCAAAAATATTAGAATGGTTTGCCATTTCCTTCTCCAGCTTATTTTATAGATGAAGAAACTAAGGCAACCAGGCAGGGTTAGGCGACTTGCCCAGGGTCACACAGCTAGGAAGCGTCTGAGGCCAGATGTGAACTCAGGAAGATGAACCTTCCTGACTCTCGACCCAGTGCTCCATCCACTAGGCTGTCTAGCTGCCCTGAAAACTAAAAAGTTATACAACTTTGAGCTATCATCATCATTATTAGACACCTCCCTCCTCCATGCTTTTTTTAATAGAATCTTCTGTAGCCTATGAGAAGCCCTTCTCTCCTCTGATCTGTCTACTCCTCTCTGGTCTCCATCACTGGTTCTTTATCTTCCTTCTTTCCCCTCTCTGTGGGTCCCACCCAAGGTTCTGTCCCCTACCCTATGCTCTCTTCATTTCTCTCTCCTTGAGTGAACTCATTCATCCCAGAGTTTTAGTGATCCCCTCTGTGCTGATTATTTCCCAGCCTCCTTCTCCAGAGAGGCAGTTGGGGTACAGAGGAAGGATCCCTGGATCTAGGCACAGACTGCCATCTTGCTATCTGATTGATTTTTATCTCTCTGGGACTCTTTTCTCATCTCTAAAATGAGGACTTTAACCTGATAGCTTCTCCAAACTATTTGAATTTGAAATCTACACAACAAATCAAGCCCTTATTTGTAGTATTGGATGATATCTGAAATATAAATGCTTAGAGTGAAAATTTAACAATTTGTTCTCATGGGGTTACATGGGTTGAAAGTGGCTGAGGCAGGGTTTAAATCCAGGTCCTATGAATAAAAAGCAACTAAGTATTATATTGGATAGGATACTGGGCTTTGAGTCAAGAAGAGTCATCTGTGACTCTTCCTGAGTTCAAATATAGCCTCAGACACTTAGTAGTTAAGTGACCCTGGGCAAGTCACTTGACCCTATTTGCCTTGGTTTCCTCATCTATAAAATGAACTAGAGGGCTTTATTTCATTTGTTCTTAGTTGCATGTACACATCCTAGCTTTTGTATTTCTTAGTTCCTTTCTCTCTCTCTTTTTTTAAATCCTTAACCTCTGTGTATTGGCTCCTAGGTGGAAGAGTGGTAAGGGTGGGCAATGGAGGTCAAGTGACTTGC
>NW_025396052.1:0-5830 GCF_016433145.1 Gracilinanus agilis | reverse complement strand
TCCTTTGGCCATGAACCTGGGTTAGATATTAAAATTTGGGTACAACATATGGGGGCTCATCTCTCATGGCCAGGAAAGGACCCGCTGCCAGAAGAGCCAAGAGGGTGAGGAGATCTGGGGTTGGGTGGCCTGTGCATGTGGTTGTGTGATTGTGTGCTTGCATTGTATGAGGAGGGAGCCTGCCACAGGCCCCCTTCTGCATGTGTGTGGATGTGTGATTGAACTGATGGGGAAGGTGATGCCCTGGTAAGCATACAGCTAAGTGTTTCGGCTTGCCCCGCTGCTCTGGGATTGATACGGAGGAACCTAAGCCAAGCTCACCAGCCAGGGGCACCCCTTCTACCTGTTTCTGAGAGAGGACTGGGGCAGTATGCAGTTCCTTTTGATCCATGCGGACAAAGGTCGGAAACCCTGGGAGCAAGTGCTGTGTGTGATTGGCAGGCCACGTAGACCAATTGATCTCTCTATTCCCTTGGAATTACTATGGGAACTGGTGAGGTTTGAGGCCTCACAGGACCCCAAAGCAAAAGGTTCGAGTCCTGCCTTTGGAGTCCGTCCGGTTGGTTCGAGTCCAGCCGGATTTTCTTGGGGATTGAGGCCCCAAGTCAGGGGTTCGAGTCCCCTGAGGAAAGCCAGTGGGCGCACTGGAGGTGGGGAGGAGAGAGAGGACTGAGGCAGGATCCCCATATTAATTGTTTGGGATCTGTCTGGGCTCCCCCAGGCAAGTGAGTGTGAGTGTGCGCACCTTTGTCTTGTGTTGTCTTGGCCAGTCAGGAATCTGTCAGGTTTAAACTGTCCTTAGTTCGTCTTTTGTGTGTCCTGGCTGGGTCTGTGTCTTTGGTGTTATTTCCGTCCTTATCATGAGCCAGGGAGAGTCAACCTGGTGCTTGCTGGTTTCCCCGGCTTCAAGGCGAGTTCAGAGGGGAAAACTGCAAACATTCGGCAATTCCCCTTCCCACATCTACATTTCTCACCTCCCAGACTGGAGAAACTGCTGCTGGGGCTGCAGACTTAACAGTTCAGACTGGAGGAACTGTGCTACTCCGGCAGCAGACAATATTTGAATAGGGAGAGGATTCTAAATAAACCTCTCAGACCTGGAGGCAGATTTAACATCTGAACAGGAGGGGATTTGAAAGTTCAAAGTTCTTTCCTTAAGAAACACAGCCAGCTTAATGAACAGCTCACTTCCAATGCCCACTGTTAGCAGATAGCAGTTTGTTTAGGTGCTACAAGAAGCATTTGTTAGAAATCACAGCCAAAAAGAGAGACAAGTTTGGTCAATCAGAGTGTAAAGCACAGGGAGAGTTAGGGGACAAGGAAGTCAGCTCAGCCAATCAGATGGCTGATGGCTGTACCTGAGTACCCTCAGTTGAAGGGCCAGTGTGCTGCAACTGTTTTAATGAGCTTTCTCACAGCAAGTATTTTCTTTTTAAACATGGATCCTAAAGAACTGATTTTTTCCTTTTAAAGCATGCTTATCATAAGGTTGTATGTTTTTGTTTATTGTTGTCTTTGTCACAGTCTTGTCTCTATGTATTCTTAAATTGGACAAAAAAAAAAAAAGAGGGGGAGTTGAAAGATTGAAATTCCCACAGTCAAAAATCCTCAGCAGAGGACAAAAGAAAATATCTGTTCAATGATTTTTCCTCTTTCTTCCTTTGGATGGGCCCCCAAAGGAGTGAAAGAGAAAAATTCAGAGCAGAAAAGGGAGATTTTACTCCACAATTGGAAGCATTTTCACTTAAGATCTGATTTTAAGGGTTGAGGATTGCTAATGATGTTGATATGGTACAATGTAATTTTATTTATTGTGGTAACTGTCAGTCAAATGTGAAATATTACCAGATTTTATTGAGCACAAAAACTCATGGTTAGAAGTTTGTTAAGCCTTGGTTTCAGTGAATTGAGTATCATCTAAATGTGGTTAATAGCTAGTCTGACACAGAGAGGCAATGTTTATTCTATAAGGTCAAAAATTGTATTGGCTACTTTGTAGATGTAAAAGTCATTCAGATTATTGAGAACTTATTCTAGAATTTAAACTTGGGATTTTAAAATGAGATGTTCTTTTAATGTATGTGCTGTCAGAACTAGCAACATGTGATCATATGATACACAAGAAGTTTTTAAAGTGGTTAATCTGTGCATGGGTTTTAATAATACAGGTACTGAAAATTTGGTAAAAATGTGTGCAATGTATAAGAAGGAATTTGTGATCTAGAGATTAACATGCATTTAGAGTCAAATTGCTAGAAAGTAATGATGAATGAATACAAAATATGTATGCATTTGGACTATGAAGAGAATTAAGTTTTTCAATAGGTTAAGAATATATGAACTGTATGAAATTAACAAGAGAAAATTTGACCAGCCCAGGAAGCTAATAGGATCACATGCAATTAAATATAGTACCTTTCCTCTTTTTTTTGCAATAATGGTAAAGGAAGAGAAGCCAGAGGAAATAAGAGTAATTGATAAAGAAATAATAGGTGTGAATTCTAGAACAAATGGTAAATCAGAATAATATTGATGGAATTTAATCAGTTATGTAAACAATGCTTTGAGGTAAAAGGAAACTGAATTAGAGGTTCTATTCTGTTTAAACAGAGGTCTGAAAGGAATAAAAGTAAATGGCTTTGAAATTCAGTTGTTTACATACTGAAAGATTGCTAAAGGACTTAAAGTTATTTGGAAGTTGTGGAGTTCAAACTAAAGTTTGTTGAAAATAATTTATTATGAAGATTTTGGTACATGTTAAATTTTAAATTGTAGGTGATCTCACTTGGTAAAGAGAGATAAGAGACAAGGTTGTTAAGTCATAAAAACCTAAATCAAGCCAGGCAGCCTTAGGGTAAATTGCTCATAAACCCTTCCTTGCAAACAGGAAGGAAAAGAAAGAAATACTTTTAATTGTTCCACTTTGATACTTAGGAACTGATATAGCAACACAGTACATAAATAAGATCTTAAAGAGTTTAAAGATGAGTATATTTTAATTGTATACTTCAGAGTTTTAAAGAGATGTTCAAGCAAGTAAAAGTTGATAGAAAAGTCATGGATATCTTGTAAAACAGGTTCTTTTTTAGCAGTACAGTTGTTATAGGGGTGCAAATGGTGAACCCCTGGGTTCGGGAAGGAGGCCCTGAGGATGAGAGGACTCCAAGTTTAGCTTAGAAGTATCCTTTTCAAAGAGCGTGGACATGACTCCTTGCACTCAGGCATTTAGTGAGTGGGGGGTCTGTCTGAGATCCTCTGGGCTTTGGCTATCAGGGTGTGGCCAGAGGTGTATCTGTTTAAATTGATTAAAAATATTTTTTTGGGTTTAAAAGTTATCATAAATGGTTTTCCAACTCAGTGTATTAAAATTAACTAACTTCATTATTACATTTCACTTCCTGGTTTTGAAAATAGATAAGCAGCCTGCTGGTCAAAAGGCTTTCTTTAAGGTTTATAGTGCTTAAAAGGTTTCAAATCTTGTAATTGAAGATAGACCCTGTAATACTACATGCTTTATGATATTCCTTTAAGTATGATTTTTATGTAAATTGTTGCTAAAACATGTGCTTTAAGTGTTGTTTGAATATAAGCAAAAGCTCATTGTAAACCTGACTGTACCATGGGTTTTGTTCAATATTCAGTGGTTACCTCAGTTTACCAATTTGTACTATGAACTGAATCTTATAATGAGCACTATGCTAAAGTTACAGTGTCTCAATTCTTGGGAGTTATTGATTAGCATTTGAAGGGATACCAAATGGTATGTTTGTTTTTGTGATGGTAATAGAGAGTCAGAGAAAGTGAAGAGGTAAGGTGTGTTGTGTTTGAATACAGAAGAAAGAGAGACTTGGATGTCCTGAGTATGCAGATTCGTGATGTAAATGGAAGTTGTGTTCTGCTTTTTAAGCAGAGGGTTTGAGGGAAAAAGAGAGAGGAAGAAGGAGAGAGAAGGAGAGATGAAAGAGAACAGATAGGGAGGTGAAAGAGAATAGATAGATGTTCTACTCTTTTAATTGGATCCCTGACCTAGGGATAATTTCTAAAGTTAGTGTATATGGTGTTGGGAAAATCATAAATAGTTCTGGAATTTCTCTTGAAAGTTACACTGAAGAGATTCCTGTCTGGCTTGTCTTAGTCTTTCAGATGGCCCAGGTACAGGAGATGATACAGCCCTGATTTATATTTACAGTGGAGCTACTCAGTCCAGCACTCCTGTTCCTTAATTCAGGTTTTGTGACTAAAGTGTGATATGTTAATTATTGCCAAAATATGTAAGAATAACTGAGTGATCAGCCTGGTAGGGATGTGAAAGGCTTGTTTGAGGGTATGGAAATTGTTTTCAGAATGCTGCTTAGCGGAATTTCTCTGAGCTGTAATGGGAAAGACTTGTCTTTTAAGGAAGGAAAAGGCTTCTGGGATCCAATAGTGATATAGTGCAAAAGACAGAGAATATTCTGTGATGGTTAGAGAGGCAATTCTAGGGCTCAACTTGGACTGGACCTCTTCTGACCATCTAGGCTACTAATGCTTGAGTGACACAAGGATGGCATGAGCCAGTGACAGCTTTGGCCTACACATGGAGCCCCTCACTATGTGTCCCTTGGGACATGAGGAAATGCTTTCCTATCTGCCTTCCCTTTTTGGAGCAAGTTCCCATAATCAGCACTTAATGCAAATTGTAAATTAATGTTTCCATCTCCCCAAACAACCTATTAGGTTAATAACTGAAAATTGTCAAATTGTTAGGGAACACACTTGAGGAGTAGGTGAAGTTTAGTGATAGATGACTTGTAGCTTGAAGCCTTAATTTACCACAGCTGAAGTTCAGATCTTGACCCTAGAAATAACCCAGGGCTTTCTGGGTTTCCTACAGAATCTGGGATAAAGAAATTTATCTGTAAAATATTGTTATTCAAGTAGTTATAGATGCCATATTAATGTGGGCTTTGCAAAAGGGTTTCTTTAACAAGAAACATCACATGCCAACTCTGCAAACAACTTAGGGATCAAATTTCCTAAAAGGTTTAATTCCTGTCAGAGGATGATTTCTGGGGATAAAATCTGTTGGCTAAGATACCCAAATGTTAATGTTTAATATCAGTTTCTATTGTGCTAATTTTCTTTTTTTGTATCTGGTGTTCTAGTATTTGCCCTAGTCCTAGGTTCTATACTTATGCCTTAGGGATGGATGCTCCCCCTTGTGATCTGTCTGTCAGTCTGGGGAAACAGTCTCTGATCTCCAAGCCTTCAGGACCCTGGCATTCGCTGCAGAGGTGCCTCTGAAGACCCTGTGCCCACAGCTCCTCCTCCTGTTCCCCCTCTCAGAGATTCTACGCCCCTTCTAAGCTTGAAGAAGCTACAGAAGATGGAAACCATCGACCCTCTTCCCTTAGACATTTGGAGGAGGGGAGGGGAGACGGCATGGGACATTGTGGGACATTGTACCCCAGAGACAGCATAGAACATTGTACCTCCATAGTGAAAAAGTTTTTTTCAGGCAAACTATAGGCAGGAAAATCCCTTTGCTTCCACTATGTACCCTTCCCCTTATTCTTAACTGCCTAGCAGCTTTTGTAAAGGAATGAATTAACACCATTTAGCTTATGGTCCTGCATCAGAATTACCTGACAACCCCCACCCTTGATATGGTGTGTGCTGTCACCAAATCTTTAAAGGACCACCTGAGGATGATTCCTCAGGATCAAAAGAAAAAGAAGGGAATGTTGGATTTAAAAATCAGTCTGGCAGTCTACTGAACTATTTCTGGCCTGGACAAGCTACCTCCAGCCCCCAAGGTTTCCCAGCACAGTCTTCCTTATCTCCCCCTATC
>NW_025396051.1:0-2099 GCF_016433145.1 Gracilinanus agilis | reverse complement strand
TATTACTAACACATCTATCATTACCACTGAAAGAATTCCTTCTTATGTTAAAATTGGGCCATGTTCTGCTTTAAATAAGACATAAAGTCTTCACTGGCTCCCTGTCACCTGCCTGGCATTCAATGCCTTCCACAAGTGGAGGCCTTTTTTCATCTCTGTGCCTTTGCTCAAGCTGCTGGATGGGATTTCATGCCTGGAATACTTTCTCTCTCTCCCCACTCTGACACTAGTTGTATGATGCTTAACCTCTCTGGACTTGGAGTTTCTTCAACTGTGAAATGAGGACAATGGCCTAGATGACCTCTGAGGTCCCTTCTAGTTTTCATCTGTGATATGTCAATCGTTAAATTGCTATTCATTCTTTAAAAACCCAAATACCACCTTTCTAGGAAGCCGCCTTGCATTGGTCTCGATCTTCCCCTTCAGACTTCAGGAAGCACGTTGTGCCTTGTAGTTAAGGGAGTTTGTGTCAGACTTCTTACTGGGGCCAAAGCTGACCTCAGGCTCATCCCCCAAGAGCTGGAAGGGGTCTCAGCGGGCATTGAGGTCAACCATTTCATTTGAAAAAAAGAGGAAGGTCTGTATCCCAGAGAGATTAAAAAAGGGAGAGGACCTGTTTGTACAAAAATAGGTACAGCTGCTCTTTTTGTGGTGGCAAAGAATTGGAAACTAAAGGGATGTCCCTCCATTGGGGAATGGCTGACCAAATGGTGGTACATGATGGTGATGGAATACTATAGAGGAACGATGAACAGGACGATTTCAGAAAGAGCTCCATGAACGGATGCAGAGTGAAGTGAGCAGAACCAGGAGAGCATCGTACACAGGAACAGCAATATGGTACGATGATCAACTGTGCAAGACCAATACAATGATCCAGGACAGTTCTGAGGGACTTGGGACAAAGAACGCCATCCACCTCCGGAGAAAGAACTGGAGAAGTCAGAATGCAGGTGGAAGCTTACTATTTTTCCCTTATTTGTTTGGATTTATGTTTTGGGGTTTGAGTTTTATAAGCTTCTTACTTACAAAAATGAACAATATAGAGATATAGCTTGTGTGATAATTCATGTATAACCCAGATTGAATTGCTTGCCAGCTCTGGGAGTGGGGAGGGAAGGAAGGAGAGAGACAGTGTGGATCCTATAACTTTGGGAAACTTTTGTGGAAAATTGTTATTATGTGTAATTGGTAAAAAAAAATTGAAATAAAATAAGTGAACAGAAGAGGAAATTGAGGCCTAGAGAGGGACTTGGCCAAGGTTGCACAGGTGCTGTTAGAGATGGGATCTGAAGACTCTGCTGTCCTGGGCTCGTGCCAGTTGGAGAGCCCTGCCTTGGGCTCCACCCTGCTGTCATTGACCCGTCCAGGTGAGGCCAGGGAGGATCTGCATGTACGTGGGCAGTAAGAAGGGAAATAGGTCACCAGCTGGAGGATCACTTATCTGGAATGTTGCAGAGGGTGGATGGCTGGACTGGGTGACCTCTTAGTCATTCTGATTCCAGGATCCTATGAGTAGGGAGAAGGGAGGAAGACGGGTGTCCTGTGGGAGCTGGGGGGTGCACTGGTTAGAGCATGTGCATTGGTGTAAGGAGAAATTGAGCTCAAATCAGGTGCTTGATAGTTGGAGAAGGCGTTTTGTCTGATTCATTCCTACCCAGACACAGACAAGTCTCTCCGGCCCTGAGCTCTCGCTAAGTGCTTACAGCCAGAGATGCCGCCAGTCTCTCAATCTCAACATGTCCCACACTGGGGTTCTTCCCTCTTCCACAGCCCCCTCGCCCCCTACTTTGGAGGCCACCATTTCTGTCTCTGTCTCCACCATTCCCTTGGGCTGCCATATTGGCTTAAGTTGGACCCTTCCCTTTGCCTCCCTGTGGGTTCTATGTCTGTGACATGGTGTCTTGGGTATCTAGAAAGAACCTCGGAGGTGATCCGTCCCAACCCCCTCATTTCATTTGGGATGAGTGACTTGGCCAAGATCATACAGGTGAGTCTATGAAAGAGGCAGAATTGAACCCAGGTTTCCCCTGACTCCAGAGCCAAACAGCGCCCCAATTATCCCTTTTGCCTCCACCCTCCTCCTATTACTAACACAT
>NW_025396050.1:0-1043 GCF_016433145.1 Gracilinanus agilis | reverse complement strand
GAGATCTTGGGAGCCTTGAAGTGCATGTCAGGCATCTTGAACTTGGGGCCTTTTAGTTTGGCATCTGGGCACTCCAAGTCCACATCAGGCACCTCAACATCCACACTGGGACCTTTGAGATCTCCCTCTAACTTAGGCACAGACACATCTACATCTCCCTTCAACTTGGGGCTTTTCAAATGCAAGTCCACATCTGGCATGGAGATCTTGGGGGCTTTGAAGTGCATGTCGGGCATCTTAAATTTTGGACTTTTCCACTTGCCTTCAGGACCTTCGATATTCACATCAGGCATGTCAACATCCAATTTAGGACCTTTCACATCCAATTCTGGGCCTTCTATTTTGGGAACAGAGACATCAACATCTCCTTTGATCTTAGGGCCCTTCAAGTTGAAATCCACATCTGGCATGGAGATCTTCGGGGCCTTGAAGTGCATATCAGGCATCTTGAACTTGGGACCCTTCAGTTTCCCTTCTGGGCCTTCTATATTCACATCTGGAACATCAATGTCCACCTTGGGTCCAGAAATGTCAATATCTGCTTTAGGCAAATTAACATCTACATCTGGCCCCTCCGCCTTGAACCCAGGCATGCTGAACTTGGGCATTTTCATCTTGGGCAGCTTCAAGTTCCACTCTGGTCCATGGACATCCACATCTGGAGCATTAATGTCCAACTTGGGCCCCTTAATGTCCATATCAGGAACTTTCATATCCCCTTCTATCTTGGGCACAGACACATCCACATCTCCCTTCACTTTGGGACCTTTCAAATGGAGGTCCACATCGGGCATGGAGATCTTGGGGGCCTTAAAGTGCATGTCAGGCATCTTGAACTTGGGGCCCTTTAGTTTGGCATCTGGGCATTCCAAGTCTACATCAGGCACCTCAACATCTACACTGGGACCTTTGAGATCTCCCTCCAACTTGGGTACAGAAACATCTACATCTCCCTTCAACTTGGGGCCTTTCAAATGCAAGTCCACATCTGGCATGGAGATCTTGGGAGCCTTGAAGTGCATGTCAGGCATCTTGAACTTGGG
>NW_025396049.1:0-6389 GCF_016433145.1 Gracilinanus agilis | reverse complement strand
GATCTTGGGGATACAAATAAGAAAAAAAATGATCGTTTCTTTTTTTTTTATTAATTAATTAAAAAAAATTTTTAAGCCCTCACCTTCTGCCTTGGAGTTAATACTATGTATTGTCTCATAGGTGGAAGAGTGGTCAGGGTGGGCCATGGGGGTCAAGTGACTTGCCCAGGGTCACCCAGATGGGAAATGTCTGAGGTCAGATTTGAACCTAGGACCTCCCGTCTCTGGGCCTGACTCTCCATCCACTGAGCTACCCAGCTGCCCCCTGTTTTCCTTTCTTTTAAAAAAAAATTTTAAACCCTCACCTTCTGTCTTGGAGTCAATACTGAGTATTGGCTCCAAGGCAGAAGAGTGGTCAGGGTGGGCCATGGGGGGTCAAGTGACTTGCCCAGGGTCACCCAGCTGGGAAGTGTCTGAGGCCAGGTTTGAACCCAGGATCTCCCGTCTCTAGGCCTGGCTCTCCATCCACTGAGCTACCCAGCTGCCCTCCTGTTTTCCTTTCTTGATAATGATAATTTGGCTTTCTCCTTCCTTTCTTCCTTCCATGACACGAGTGATTTTTGAGCTCGTCCACTAGCCACGGTCAATAGACCAGTATGAAACAGAGACAGGGGCGCTATCATTTCTATTCCCTCAGAGGGAGACACATTTCATTAGTAAGTAGATGGGAAAGTAGCTGGTGCCATATACGCCATTTGCTACAGGAGATGAAGGGAAAACACTTGCTTGCTACAAAATAACGGACCCATCGGAGGGGATGCTCTTCCTTTCCTGCTGCCTCCCAGTGCAGCCGGAGACGGCTCTTTTCTAGTGGTTGTAGCCCATCTCAAAGGCTCGTCTTTCTTCATGTACACACAAACTGTTCTACCAGCCTGCAGCTAGCCCACGTACAAGTATCGGTGTTGTTTTCAAAAGCCGTCGCCCTACCTTCCTTAACTTCTTTTTCCAATACAGCGATCTTAGGTTTGCAACCCATTTTGCCTTCGTCAGCCCGTTTGATCCTGGGAGGTGGGGGATACCATTAGCCCCATTTTACAGCTGAACAAATGGAGACAGAGAGATTCAGTGACTTGCTCAGGGTCCCAGAGCCAGCACGTGTCTGAAGTGGGCTTTGAATTCATGCCTTCCTTCTCCGTATCTAACATTCTATCCGCAGAGCCAGCTGCCGCTGCTTCTCCCAAGAATCCTTGCCCTTTCCTGTCCTCTGCGTGCTTGGTGTTTGCTTCCCATTCATGCCATCTTCTTGATTTGCCCAGAGACTGTCCCCCGTGCTTGTAGAGTCCCAAACTTCTTTTAAATTCAGTTGAAATGACACCTTCCCTGGCAAGCTCATTTCTGCCACGATTTTGTGCATCACCTCTGTGCAGAGAGCTCCTGTGTTGTGTTGTCTCTTTATGCATCTCCTCTTTTTTTTTTTAACCCTTGTACTTCGGTGTATTGTCTCATAGGTGGAAGAGTGGTAAGGGTGGGCCATGGGGGTCAAGTGACTTGCCCAGGGTCACCCAGCTGGGAGGTGGCTGAGGCCGGGTTTGAACCCAGGACCTCCCGTCTCTAGGCCTGACTCTCACTCCACTGAGCTACCCAGCTGCCCCCTGTATCTCCTCTTGATGAGTTCCAGACCCCCACTTGGCTCTGGGTCGGTCCCCTCCATCTGGATGGCTTACAGACCTCTCCAGCACGTCCCAAGTGGGCTTCTTTTTCCCCATGAACTTTGCTCTTCTTCTAGCCCTCTGTCAATAGGAGCCACTTAGACTCATCCTTCTATGGTAAGCCCTTTGTGTACGTGGTCTTTGCTCCATCCATCATGTTATTATCCGCTCAGATTTCTAATTCTGTACTGTGAGTTTGCTTAGTGCAGGGGCCAGATCTGCTCTGCCCTCGGTACCTCCCCTTTCCCACATCCTCTTTGGTGCTCCATACACAGTAGCAACTCATTTATTAATTTTATATCATTATATATATATATAAATATATATAATAAATAAGGATTTATTAAATGAACTTGATCTCTTTTGTTTCTCTTGGTCAGCTCTTGCTCTCTTGTCAGATGAAGGTGCTGGCACCTGATTCCTTTGGGCACTTTCTTTTTTGTTTGTTGTTAATTAATTTATTTAGAATTTTTTCCCATGCTTCCATGCTTCACGATTTCCTCCCCCTTCCTCCCCCTTCCAAGCAATTCCCCTGGGTTAGACACATATCGTTGTTCAGAGCCTATTTCCATGTTATTCATGTCTGCAATAGAGCCACCCTTTAACAAAACCCTAATCGTATCCCTATTGAGTTAACTATGTGATCAATTCTGTGTTTTTCTTCTGCGTTTCTGCTCCCACAGTTCTTCCTCTGGATGTGGAGAGCATCTTTCTCCCGAGTCCCTCAGGGCTGTCCTGGGCCATTGCATGGCTGCTGGTAGCAAAGTCTGTTACATTCGATTGTGTTTAGGCCACCTTCAAGCCGATGGCCACGGCTGCCCTAAGCAGGCTTTCCAAGCAGACCCTCGAGGCAAAGTCCCATCACATTACGTGACCCCTCATTGGTGGGGTAGAGAAGCTCTGGAAGGGGATTGGACTGTACCCAGGAAAAGAGATTAAAATAATCCTACTCTCAGACTCAAGAGGAAACTGGGTGTGACAGATCACTATACTTGGAGTCAAATATTCTGGGTTCCACATTTTCTGTCGTCTCTTACTATCCCTTAAACCCTGGGCAAAGGGCAGGCTCTCTGGGCCTCGGTTTCCTCCTCTGTAAAATGAGAGAATTGGACTCGATGACCTCTGAAGGCCCTTCCAGGCCTAGAGCTTGATTATAACCCTTGAATTTCATGATTTCATCCCTCCATCCTACCCAAGACCTCAGGCCTCAAGGCCAAGTGAAAACAAGGACAGACTGGCAATTGCTTTGCATTTGATTTATTGAAGGGAAGCTTTGAAACAGGACCTCAGGATCATAGGCCGTTTCGAGCACTACATCCTACTAGAATTCAGCTCTCAGCCACAAAAGGAGCAGGAGGCTCAGACAAAAACTTGAGAAAGTGAAGAGGATATCTTTGGCTGCCGCCGCCGAGGAGGTCCCTGTAGCCTGACCTGCGATCTGTTCAGCACCACCAGTGGGACTCCGTATAATACCAGCGGAGTCCAGTATAGCACCAGGGACATTCCATAACAATTCTCTCATGTTGTCCTGAAACAGAGAAGGCTGGGTGTTAGGTGGTCCTGCTCCTCTTGGGGGCCCCCATCCTGTTCTGTGGCTCACGCCTCCCCTCTTTCAGCCCCTCCACAGCACACAGGGCAGGGATGCCTTCAGGATTCAGCTCCAGTACGAGCATGTTTAGGGGAATCAAATAGAAGGCGGCCTTCAGTCCTAGAAGTCCGGAAGGATCCTTCTCGGATGCCGGCCATAGGTGGGGACTCGGGGAAATCCCAGAAGGCTTCATAGAGGCAGCCATTGGTGCTTGGATTTAGGGAGAAGAGAGACCTGTAAAAGTGAAATTTGGGAAATGCCATCTAAAAGTGTATATATTTCTATGGACATGGAAAATGTATCAAACTACATTTCCCGTGATCCAACATGGTCCAACTGGTTTCCGTTTCCGGGTTTTGGGGCTTGGGAAGGCCTACGTCTTGACCCAGGGAAGAGCTTAAATCTCCTGGGTTAGGAGGGAGTGCTCTCTTTGCCAGTAGGCTCTTGGCTAGCAGACTCGGAGACAGTAATGGAGGCGGCAGTTTTGAATGCTTACAAGCATGTGGTCTAATTATCTATCAGCATGGCTTTAATTAAAATACTAATTTATATTATTATACTAGCGTTTATCATTTTTAATATTTATCAGACCCAGGCTCGCCTGGACGCCAGGGAAGGGGGAGCGGCTCAACCTCTGACAAGGGAAGGAAGGCAGCCTGGGCTGTCTCAGCACGGGAAGGTGTCCTGGCTCCTGGCTCCTGGCTCCTGGCTCCAGCGGGAGGGAAAGGAAGGGGACCTGGCTCGGCGTCCAGCCCGGGAAAAGCAGGAAGCTTCAACCTTGGAACCCGTCTAGAAACTCTGAGGAAGGCATGGCAGAAAGCCCAGGCCTTGGTGCCTGACGTGTAGGAGGTGGCTTAGTGGGACCCGAGAGGTCGGCATGGAAGTTCTTACCTGTAGTCCAGCGACTATGGGTCTATACTCTGTTGGTAGGGATTCTACACACTCCTTACTCTGGCTCATTTGTTTAACCGCTTCTATCATCATGTCCCGGTTCCTAAGCATGAAGCAATTATACAAGTTTGGAGAACTACCAGGAACACACGAAGAGGAAAAGAGAGTGAGGCGAGGGCTGCGGCTCGTCCCCAGTCGGCTGCTCCCTTCCAGGCCTGCCCTTGACTCAGTCCCTGATTAAGCATGGCTGGATGGGAGGGTGCAGGTTGAGGCCGTTGTCCCTTGTTCAGATGGTGCTCCGTGTGCTCCTGGGTGGAGGCTGGGGGCGTCGTAGGTGACCCCTCCCGAGTTCCCAAGAACCTGGACCTTGAGCTCCTTGAAAGGGGCTCCTGGAAGAGGCAGCGTGGAGGAATGGATAGGGCGCTGGGCGGGGGGTCAGGAAGACCTAGGTGCCAAGCCTTCCTGAGATGCTTACTGGTTGCATGACCCTGGATAAGTCACTTACCCTTTCTCTACCTCGGTTTACTCCCTTGTAGAAGGAGTCAGATGTCTCCCAAGGCCCCTCCTGGCTCTAAATCTAGGAGCCTTTGTTCTACTCTCTTGAAATGCCTTGAGCTCTAAGCTAAGTATCGTCCTGTTTTCTGCTCCAGTTTTTCCATTTCCTGGGGAGCCGGAGGGGAACCACAAGCCCCTCTCCCCACCCCCTGTGTGAGGCCACTCACCGCCCGCATAGCAGCAAGCAGCCAGAGTGACCAGAAGGAAGGCAGCCAGGAGGGGTCTCATGGTGGCGATGGCGGGCTCCTGAGGCTCTGGGAGCGCTTTGGGACCAGCAGGGGCCACAGGGCTATTTGAGTCCTGCAGGCTGCCCAGCCCCTCCCCGAGGTCCAGTCAGGTGATGCCAGAGGAAGGACTGATGGAGTCCCCTCCTCCTCCCTCAGAAAGCCACCCCTGGCAGCTCTCCCCGGATCTCCTCCTGGAGGCCTCCAGGCTGGATTGGATCCTCTCCATCTTCTCTCCCTGGCCTGTGTCTCTTCTGGGCTGGTCAGCTGCAGCCCCACCTCTTTTCCTTGCGTGTCTGTGAACTCTGTCCCTTTTGGTGGTCTGTGGGCAGCCCCCTCGGGGTCCGGAGCCAGAAGGTCCCTCGCCACCCCGTAGCCCCAGTGGGAAGTCCAGGACAAAAAGCAGAGCTCCCATGGCTGACTAGGTTCTGAGCCATCGATTTCGGAAGGCAGATGCTGTTAATGCTCCCGTTCTGTAGATGAGGAAACCAAGGCAATCAGAAGTTAAGTGACTTGCCCAGGGTCACGTGGCTGACACGTCTCTGAGGATGGATTTGAACTCAGATTTTCTTGACTCCAACATTCTATTCTTTGTGCCACACCAGCGTCCCTGCAGCTCTCAGAACCTGGACTTTGTTCTCTCTGACACTTGCCAGTGGTGCGACTATGGGCAAAACACTTCAAAGTGCTGAAGTCGGCCTTCCTGCTCTGTAAAACAGGGATAATATGGCCAAGAGCGCTGATAGCCCCCAGGGGAAGCAGAGTCCGGGAGTGTCCAGACCAGGCCTTACTGCCGTTGGGCACACTTTGTCCATCGCTGCGGAGCTGGACGAAAGGAGAGGCTGAGAGCTCCACGGCGCCACTCCTAGTTTCGGCGTCCATATTTCCGCGGCTCCGTGGAGTCTAAAAGCTCGGAACACAAAGGATCCAAACTGAGAGAAGGATGGACGGAAGAAGCCGGCCCGGCTTCTGACCCCGCCGCAGTTCTGTCCGAGCCTGGGAGGGACCGAGAAGAAGATGTTCCTCATTGGCTGCTCCAATCGCCAGTCCAGAACCTTCGACTTCGAATCCTGCCGCTACCCTAGCTGTAAGGCGGGAGCCGAATCCTCGATCTTCTCACCTGTACGATGGGCACATACAATCGTACCCGCGTTAGCAGCCCCAGGGCGGCTGGGAGGAAACTGCTTTGCGTGTGAGTTAATGCAGAACAGCTCTAACAGGACGCGCCCTCGCGTCCCCCGGACGATGGTTATGAGCCTGTCCCTGGGTCCGCTTGGCTCTCACATCCGCCGCCTCCTCACGTCTCAGGGACTGGAGGCCGTTTTTGTGGTCCTGTGAGGCGTAGAGTCTGGGGTCTCTGGACCACCCACACCCCCGTCTGCTACGTCTTCCTCACCCGCAGCAGACCGGGGGCCGATTCTTCCTCTTCTAGAGCCCTGGGGATGGGGTCGCTGGAGGAGGCTGAGCGATTTCCAGAATGCC
>NW_025396048.1:0-3283 GCF_016433145.1 Gracilinanus agilis | reverse complement strand
TCCTCCCTTCCTCCCTCCTTTCCTTCCTTCCTCCCTCACTCCCTTCCTTCCTCCCTCCCCTCTTTCCTCCCTTCCTCCCTTTCTTTCCTCTAAGGGAGTGAATAAAATCTCTTGGCTATGTGATAGCCCTTCCCTCAACTACTTGATTGACAGCTAGCCTGTGCCCTGGAATATTTGCTTCTCCATCCAGGCTAAACCTCCCTTTTGGCCCCTTCATCTTACTCATAGGGCATCATCTGGAGGCCCTTCCCCATCCTTTTGGTTCTGCATCTTAATATCAGTGATCTTCCTGTAGTGACAAGTACAGAAGGGATTTCCAGAATATTCCAGATGTCTCCCACAGTCAGAGGACCATGGGGCTGGTATCATCCTAGCCCTGGATACTGTCTTTATTGATGGAGGTCAAAATCACATTAACTTTCTTGGCTGTGGTATGATTCCTGTTAACTCATATGGTGATCCACTGAAAACCCTAGATCGTTTTCAGATAAACTGTTCTCTAGCTATTCTTCCCCAGCTCCCATCTTCTACTTATGAAGTTCTAAATCTGAGCATAAGGATTTTCGTTTATTTCCATTTATTCCCATCCTTGTCAATTTGGCCCCAAGCTCTAGACTCTTCAGCTCTTTCTAGATCCCGTCTCCTTCATCCAGCATATTATCTGGCCTTCCCAACTCTATGAAAATCTGCAAATTTGATAAATGTGTCATCTTGGACTTGATCTATATCACAGATTTTTTTAAAGGTTGCCCCCACCAGATCCCTGAGGCATCCCACTAGAGACCGCCTCCCTATGGATTTCTCTATGAATAATTGTTTGAGTGCGGCCATTCAGCCGGGTTTATTTCTGCCATCGTTCCTACGTCTCATTCACGAAAATAGCTGGGGAGCCTTGGCCGGATTCTAAACTCGTCATGGATTCTATCTTTAGCTCTCCCTTGATCTGACCAGTCTAGTAACCCTGTCAAAAAAGGAAATGTGATTAGTCTGCTGTGACCTGTTCTTGATAAGTGACCTGCTTTCTTGGCGGGCCCCGTATTGTCTTAGCCCCCTGAGAGCAGACGGAACCACTTCTACAGGATCCTGTCACTGGGATTCCTTGGACTCTTTTCGAATTCTGGACTTTCCTCTTAGAGAGGGAATTGCTAATCCCGTGGAATTTTGTCCAGATTGACCTCTGCTGCTGCTGCGCTAATCCGCTTGCTGCCTTTAACTAGGACAGTCTCCTGCTCTCCTTCTTAAACTGGCTATTTATACTGAAACCTATTTTCCCTGAGTGAAAGTGTGGCAATTGACATACCTTATTAGCAAAGACGTGATGGCGAGTTGGAATTCTCCAGTACAAAGCCCGTGCTTGCATTTCTCGGGTAGGACAGGTGTGAAGGCAAAGAGAGTAAGCTTGCTACGAGGTAGCCCCGCATCTACATCGTCAGTCCCGTGCTGTCATTTCTGTTAGTCTGCAGTCTGGCCCTGTTGGCTACCGTTCCTCAGTCTCTCAAAGATATTTCGTTTGGAGGATCCTCTGTTGTTTGTGGTTTCTCCTCTCTAGTTTCCACCAGCTCTGACATAGAAATTGTTCTTCATTGGTCAGAATGTGTTTGAGGTTTTCTGAGACAGTTGGGTGGTTTCGTCAAGAAACCTGAATTCAAATCCTATCTCAGACTTTTATTTGCTGTGTGGCCCTGGGCAAGTCACTTAACCAGTGTTTGCCTCAGTTTTCTCATCTATAAAATGGAAATAAGAATAGCACCTACCTCCCAGGGTTGTTGTGAGGAACAAGTGAGACAATATATAGAGAATGCATTATAGAAATGGTAGCTATTACAACTTGAGAGTTATTATTGGTTTTGTTGTTTTCCCACTTCACCTTCTCATGTGGCCACCTCTCAGCCATCTTGCAGCTATTCTTGCTCTGCCTGAGAGGGTTGGGGCCACACGTGGCCAGCTTTTCTCCAAGTCTGGAAGTGATCTGGTCCGAGAAGGAACAGTTGAAGGACCTGGGAAACCGAAGAGGGAGAGGGAGAGAGCATCTAAATTTAAATTAAGTTTAAATGTTTGAAGGACCTTCATGCTGCAAGAGCCAACTAGGTAGCACAATGGAGGCCTGGAGTCAGGAGGACCTGAGTTCAAATCCAGCCTCAGATACTTCCTAGTTGTGTGATGGTGGGCAAGTCACTTAACCCTGATTGCTTATCCCTTGCCCTTCTGTCTTAGAATTGATACTAGGGCTGAAGGTAAGGATTTGAAAAGAAAAATAAAAAGGGTCTCAGCTTCTAGAACCTTCCTTTGCCCTCCAACCTTGCTATGGTTCCCTTCCATCGACTCAGAGCGTGTCTGTGTACACCCAGTTAGTTACATATTACCTCCCTCCTTAGAATGAACTCCTCGAGGGCCAGAATTGTTTCCTTCGTTTCTTTGCTTCTGTAGCTCACCTGGTACACAGTAGGCATCAATAAATGCCTGTTCATTGATTTACTGATGGTTAAGAGGGACCTTTCCTTTTTTTAACCCTAATATCTTTATATATATACATATATAATAATCTTTATACATATATACATATATAAATTAATACAGAAGGATATTATATATATATATATACTTCTGTATTAATTTGTTACAGGGCTAGGCAATGGGGGTTAAGTGACTTGCCCAGGGTCACACAGCTAGGAAGTGTCTGAGGCCAGATTTGAACCCAGGACTTCCTATCTCTAGACCTGGCTCTCAATCCACTGAGCTATCCAGCTGCCCCCTTTCCTTCTTAAAGTGGCTTTTGTAACAGCGATTTCTGGGCAGAACATTCTCTTCTCCCCTCTCCCTTCCCCCACTGAGCAGCCTCTCTTGTAACTAAGAAAAACAATTAAACAGAAACAACTGATCCAGCGATACAATCTGACATGTGCAACATTCTGTCCCTCCGGTGTCCCCTTTCCCATGCTCTCCCCAGTCTGGTTATCACAGATCCTCAGTTTCACTTCCTCGTTGGTGACCATATTTCATGTACGTTATCGGAGTGATTGCTTGTCCAGTCCTGCTGCCTTCGAGTCGGCCTCCTGTTCTTCCTCTCATTTCAGCTCTAAATAGGAAAGACCTTTTAATGGTTCAAGCTGCCCTGCTGCATTAGATGTAGTGAGTTCCCTGTCACTGGAAATGTTCAAAGAGAGATTAGAAGGCTCCTTATCAGAGATGTTATTTTGAGGGTCGAAAGAGAGAGGCAGAGACCGAGATAGACAGAGAGGAAAGATGGAAGGAAAGAAGGGAGGGAGGGAAGGAGGGAGGGAGG
>NW_025396047.1:0-2030 GCF_016433145.1 Gracilinanus agilis | reverse complement strand
TGTGTGTGTGTGTGTGTGTGTGTGTGTGTGTGTGTGTGTGTGTGTATGTCTTATACATAACTCTCACCGACCAAAAGAAGCACCAAAATCCTCGAAAAACTACCCCCTTCCTCTTGCCACCCCAAACTGTTCTCGAATAAAATATTTGGTGCTAACTTAATAGAAGACAATGTCTAATTCAGAGCTACATAATATTTTCTTTTCACTTTCCCAAGGGGAGTCCAGAATGTGCCTTGTGCAGAATGAGGTATCTCTGACAAAAATCATTGAGGAGATTGCTCCTATAGCCTTGGTTGAAAGACTTTGAGGAGACACCTGGGCATTCAGCAAGAGGATGATCAGAGAACCCCTACCTCCCAGGTTCATTGATGTCTAGCCAAAAGAGAGAAGAGCTGGAAGGGAACGAAGATGAAAAGGAAGAATGAGGGTGGGTGAGAGAGAATACGATTAAGAAAAAAAAAGATGAAGGAAGAAGCAAGGGAGGAAAGATAAGGTGAAGAGGAAGGAAAAAATGAGAATGGAAAAGAGAAAAGGAAAATTAGATGAGTGAGAAAAAAGTAGGAAATGAAGGGAGAGGAGGAAGAAAGGAAGGGAACAACCTGCATGCAAGATGATCAGCAAAGGAAAATGTTGAATAAATCCAGCCTTTTCTTCTTTCTCATACTTCTTTAATTCCCTACCCCTATACTTTTACCCCACCCTGAGCCACAGGGATCCCATCTAACAGATGGAAGAATCCCAAGCCAACAGTGCCTCTTAAGTTCATTTCCCACCCCACTACCCCACTATAGACATCACTGGCAGCCGCCAAGCCTCCCTGCTGACCTACCCCTTTTATCCCACCATAAGGGACACACACTCTAGATACTTCCTTGTTGGGAGTGGGGAGAAAGGAGGAAGGGAAAGGAGAGATATCACTCGCTGTGAGGTACTGGGAAAATCCTTTCAATTCTTTAAACTTCAATTTCCTCCTCTGTAAAATGGATGATAATTTTACTTGCATCACTTAATAGAATTTGTTAAAAGTGCTTTGTAAACCTTAAAAGGAATATCATATTAATGTGAGTTCTTATTATCATTTCTCCTGTGTCTATGTGTGTACATTCATTTAAGTTATGTCACTGAACTTCTAGCCCAGTCCAGTCCAATCATTGTTAGGGGTACTAAGATGGAAAACTAGTCCTTGCCCTTAAGAAGCTAGTGATTTACATGATTATAAACTCTCTGGATTTAGGGACTACGTGTGCGGCAGGTGCCTAGAGATGGATAGGGAATGCATACAAAGTATATGATAAATTCAGAGAAAAGGACAAGTGGAGAGGCTTGATAAATTTGAAAAGGGAGGTATATAATCTCTACCTGGTATGATCAGGGAAGCTTTCATTGAGAAGCAGAGCCTTGAAGGAGGAGAAGGAGTCAGTCATCTACCTACCAGGCCTAAAAAATATCCTTCGCAAAGGTTAAGAAGGCAAAAGAAGACAGGACAAGGTCAGGGAATTCTTGTAGCTCCAGTTCAGTTGGAATATAGAATACACAAAGGGGAATATATTGAAATAAGGTTGGAAAGTCAGCTTATGTATATGTCTGCCAGGGGTCATAGAAGTCAGAGCTGGAAGGGCCTTAGAGATTATCTAAGGCAGAGATATTTAACCAGGGATCTATGAATTTATTTTTTAAACTATTGCAATAACTATTTCAATATCATCAATTCCATTTTCCTTTGTCGTCATAAATATTCTATTTTATATATTAAAAATCATTATTCTGAGATGAGATTCATAGGCTTGACCAGATTGCCAATGAGGTCCATGCCACAAAAAAAGGTTCTGGACCCCTGGTCCAGTCCAACCCCCTTGTTTACAGATAGGAAACTGATGACTGCAGAGACTAAATGATTTGTGTTCAAGGTCACACAGATCATAAATGGCCTAATTAAAATTCAGAGTTGGGGCCTCTGATTCTAATCCAGTGTTGTTCTCCCTACACCAGGCTGTGTGTGTGTGTGTGTGTGTGTGTGTGTGTGTGTGTGT
>NW_025396046.1:0-6482 GCF_016433145.1 Gracilinanus agilis | reverse complement strand
GAAGCTAGATAATCTAAGAGCTCGCTCATTGACTTCCTCCCTTCACGAAGATCCAGTCAACTGCCTCTCCTCAAGATTCTAAAACCTCTAACAGCTTTTTGGAACTCAGCCAAAGCTAGAAAAAACTATAACCCCAATTCTGTATACTACAAATGCCCCTTTTCTTTTCAAAATGTGCAACTAGCACCATTTTAATAGTTACTAAAGTCTAAGGGATTACTACTCTTATACTAAGCTAAATTCTTACTAAGCTCTTATCCCTAACTAAGTTTGCAAAATAATAAAAGGTTGCTATCTCCTAAACTATGCTACAACTAAATAAGCTAAAACTAAGATGGGATAAGGTAAAAGTATAGGAGAGGAATGGGGATTTCATTTTTTCAAAAAATTTTGAACAGAAAGGAAAACAAATTACATTTTAAACATACACACATTTTTAAGGCTAATTTTTGCTAACTAGAACAAAGTAATGAATCCTATCTATGCATTACCTAATTTTTATGAACTACTCAGATAATATTAACTAAGAAAGTTTTGCAAATTTTTTTCCTAATATGCTTCTAAATTGTAATTCTCTAGCTAAAGTTAGTATATGAATAGGTTAGTACACTTATGCCTATGTTAGAAATGTTAGTAATAATAAGTAAGCCTATATCTTTTGTAAGTCTATTGGTTAAACCATAGACCTTTGCTATGTACAATATTTACAAAGAAAATTTTAGAAAGATCTGTCCCTGTACTAACTTACTAAACTAACTAAACTGTCCCTGTGTGTTAATAAACTTATTGCTAATGGTCAGTAATCAAAATTACATATGTACATGACATGTCAGGTGATTTGAGTAGAACGGTGTCTGTACCAATAGTAAGAGATTTTCTTTTACTAAGGCAGATATACCCTTCTCTCTTAAGTGAAAGTTTATGTTTCACATGTAAATGTGAAGTCAGGAAAATGTTTTATGTGTTGTCTATTGACTTATCCGTGTAATGACGTGTTACATACTTACTCCACCGGAATTCTTTTGCAATTAGCATGTACTGCTTGGATGGAATCTAGTGTTGTATGCAGTGAGAATTCTGTTGGGTGTAAGTTATCTCTTTTCCAAATACATGTGTCCCACGCTGATTCGATGTTCCTCTTCACAGTGTGGATGTCCTCTTTACGATAGGTGTTTTCGGTCACGGATGTCTTTGTAGTTCTCAGGTTTGTTGTCCTTGTGACGATCTGCGTAGTCAGCAACAAGTGAGATGTTTGATGCACCAGCGCTTGTCATCTTCTGACTTGTGTCAGGAACAAATTTTTTAAATGTCTATCATATATGATTTTTTTCTTCTTCTTTTCTTTTATGATTTTAATAAAGATGATTATTATAGGTAATCAAAAAATAAAAGTTCGTGATTAAGTCTTTGTGTTTTCATTCATTCATTGTCGTCATCAGTTTCTAGATCTGGTATTGATTGTAAATCAAATGCTGTGTCTTCTTCCTTCATTGATTCTCTTTCATTATCATAACTATTTACAGATGATTCTACTAAGTGATTGATATTGGGATAATCATTTGGGTGTAAAATTTGATTGTTTACTGGTTCTTGGTCTACTTCTGCTTCTGATTCATGCTCTGATTGTTGTTCTGTTTGTTGCTCTGTTTCTATGGTCTTATGAATAGATTTTGGATTTACTGAGGACTTGCTTGATTGTTTAGTTGGTGCTAATTGATCTTTGTTTTGTATAGTTTCTGGGTCTTGTGGTCGTTGTTGTAGGGACATGTCTTTAGCTGTCACTACGGCTGCTTTAGTATAGCTCTGATTGTCTACTACTTATGATGATCCATCTGTGAATAAGGTAATATCAGGGTCTTTCATTGGCTTATCGTCTAAATCAGGTCTTGTTTTATGCATGATGTTAAGTGCATCTTCACAGATGTGTAGACTTTCTCCTTCCAGAGGTAAATCTGAAATCAGAGTTGCAGGATTTATGTTTCTGCACCGGTGAAAAGTTATATTTTCACTAGCCAACAGAATCGCTTGGTATCTTGATAATCTCTGAGAAGTGAATGCCTGTAAGTTGGTGTTTTTTAAAGTAGATTCCACTTGGTGTTGGGAAAATACTTTCAGTTCACTCCCTAATACCAAGGATGAAGATTTTCTAATCATGACGGCTACAGCAGCTATGGCTTTTAAACAACTAGGCATACCACAAATCACTGAATCTAACTTAGAGCTGTAATAAGCAACTGGTCTAAGTCTATTTCCAAATGTTTGTGTGAGAACACTGGAGGCTATCCCTTTGTCTTCATGCACATATAGTATGAATGGTTTTTCATGATCAGGGATACCTAGGGCTGGCGCTGATAGAGTAAATGATTTCAATTTCTCTAATGCATGGATATGTTCTTTATTCAGCTTTAACGGTTCTGGAACTTCCTTCTTGGTTAGCTCTATCAGAGGTCTTGCGATGTAAGCATAACCTGGAATCCAGTTTCTACAGAAGCTCGTTATTCCTATGATTGCCCTGAGTTGCTTTTTGGTCTTAGGCAAACTCAAATTCTGTATATCTTGTGTTCTCTTTTTGGAAATTCTTCTGGAGCCTTTCTCTAGGATGAATCCTAAATAATTTACTTTTTCCTTCACGAATTGAAGTTTCGATTTGGAAATTTTATGACCCCTTTTGCCTAGCTCTTTGATCAAGTGTACGCTATCAGTGTAACAGACTTCAGCAGATGGTGACATTAGCAGGATGTCATCAACATAATGTACCATTTTGCTGTCAAGGAATGTTATCGACTCAAGGTCTCTCTGCAGAATTTGGCAAAAGAGTGAAGCTGAATCTGCAAATCCCTGGGGCAAACGTGTCCAGAAGACAGATTTACCCTCCCAGGAGAAAGCGAACAGCTTCTGGCTGTCTCTGTGCAGGGGAACAGAGAAGTACGCAGAGCTCAAGTCCAGAACAGTAAACCAAGCAGCTTCAGGTGGAATTGCTGCAATGATTTGCGATGGACTTGGTACCATGGCATAGGTCTTTTGCACATGGTCATTTATTGCTCTTAGATCTTGAACTAAACGCCATTGAGTCTTTCCATCAGGAGATAATTTTGCTTTCTTTATTGGCATGATTGGTGTATTGTATTGCGAAAATCCATATTTTAATATGCCCTGCTCCAATAAACTCTCTATGATGGGTTTCACTCCTTCTATCGCTTCTTGACTAAGTCTGAACTGAGGAATTCTTGGAGGTAAGCCTTCTTTCACCTCTATCTTTACTGGTTCCGCTGACAATATCCTGCCCAACTCATTTGAATTTTTAGCCCACACATAATCTGGAATGTCATCTGGAACCTCATAGATGTTGTTAGTTGATTGGTATGATGGTTCCTCACTACATGTGTCTAAAAATAAAATGGGATGGTGTTTCAGAGATCTCTTAGGTATGTGTAAATAAATTTGTCCATCCGGTTGACATTGGATGGTTGCAGCCAATTTGCATAGAAGATCTCTTCCTACGAGGTTTGAAGGACATGATGGCATCAATAGGAAGGTGTGTTCAAGAGTCAGAGGTCCAAATTTTAACATTTTAACTTTTAGCTTTGGGACTTGTTGTGCTACCCCAGAAGCTCCTCTTACTCTTAAACTGCCTTGAAATTGACATCCTTCAGGTGGTTCTGTTAGTACAGAACAAGTTGCCCCCATGTCCAGTAATCCCTGATATTGTTCTCCCCCGATTTCTAAAGTAACTAAGGGTTCTCCACTATCATTGGACTTTACTGGCACTAAGGGTAATAAAGAATCCTCAGTATTCTGTGTACACTTGTCATTGATTCTTTGTTGCGTATGGTCTTTTGTTTCTAAACCCAAACTTCCTATAGCACCATTAGGCAAGTTCAGTTTAGAATCAGGATTACAGAAAGCAGGGTTAAAGAGCATACTCTCATTGAGAGCTTGTAAGTCATTGTTACTATTGCAAATTCCATGTTGGCTTTCATTAAGGGCTTCAGAAATGGAAGTTTGATTTGTTCTATCTTCCACTCTGCTCTTTAAAGAATTGTCAAGTCTCAAATCAGCAATCTCTCCTTCAGTAGTCTCTGGGATTGTATCATAGTTAGATTGTGTTCCCTTCAACACTTCAGGTTCAATTACTGATTCATAAGCTGATTGTTGTTCCCTATTTTGCCCTACTGTTTTTGTGACTGACATTAGATGATTTTTATTTTTATCAATCACAGTAACAGTCTCAATGTTATGTTCAGCCACACTGATTGTAGAAGAAGTCACCTGTTCCTTTTTTAGGATGAAATTTTGTAGCTAAGGGGTCGAGAAAGGTGGATTTTGACTTTTCTACACAGCTGCTATCATCTTTTAAATCAGCGGGTCGTTTCTTTAAAATCAAGTTCTTGCCAACTTCTAGACTTTTTTGCTCTTTAACCTCTAACTGTGACATTGTGTCTAAAGCAATTGCATGGGAAAGAACTGTTGCATCTAATTCTAAACTCGTTTGCAAATTTTCTTGATGTGATTCTTTGCAATGGTTTGATTCATGCTTCCCACCCAATGTGTGTGATATGGAATGAGAAAGCTGATCCCTTACATAATCATCCTCCTTAATGCCAAAGATTTCTTTGCGCATTTGCATTATGTCTTCCCATTGCTCATTATCTACTACAGACCTATGTGTATCCTCTGTGTAGATTACTTTAGACACCTTTTCTATTTTGCCTCGATTTCTCATTTTGCTTCCCTCCATTCTCTTAGACTCTGCCACACCCAAATTACACTGATTAATAGGTTTTAAATTAGAAATCTCGATTCATAATGATTTCTTCGGTTTCGTGCCCAATTGTATATATTTCTCCATTTCATCTAACGAAGGTGTTTGACTGTACTTTTTGCACGTATGATTACAGCAAATATCTATATGTTTTTCTTGATTATATGTATTTGATTCCTTATTTCTAGCCCACTTTGAATTATAAAATGTTTTCCTATTATCTCTTTGATTATTGGGTTTTGAAAAATCAATTTGTTGCTTATATCTACAAAAACGAATCATGTGCCCGATCTTCCCACACAAGTAACATCTGGGTGCTGATTTTGATTTTGGGGTGCTGTTGGCAGGTTGTCTAAACTGGTTTCTACTCGTTTGAAGAGCAAAATTCTTCACCTCTTTGATTTCTTTCTCCCGTTTCGATTGTTTTAATTGCCTCTTCAAGTCTGCTATGATCTCATCTTTCTCATTGTCAGATTGCCTAGCCATTCTCACTTCTTTCTGTTTGGAATCATGTATATATGCTGCATGATTCCTAATATCCTCCAGTGGTAATGATTCCCACTGTGGACAACTTTGCCTGAAGTAATTTTGTATCGGGATTGAGGTTCCCTTTACAAATTGTCTCCTTATATGATCGATCGTATCTTGGGAATGAGTATCTCTAAGTCCTAATATCGTTTCAGCAGCTTCAATAACTCTGTCTAGAAAACTGCTCAGGTGCTCTTCTTCCCCTTGCCTCAGTTTCTCAAATTTTTGCCATGCATTTGGCCTTTTTGCAAAATTTCTCATTGCTTCGATAAGATCAGCCCTGCATCTTAACAAGTACCTCATGTTGGCGTGTTGAGTGAAATCTAGATCTTGATGTACTAATGGCCATGATTCTAAATTGGGGTTTGTTCTAGTTTCAGTCAGGAATTTTTCCTTTTCCGAGGGAGTGTAAAATTCCCCCAAAAGAAATTCGACATCGTTGAAACTAGGGTTAAAAAGTGTGAACACCCGCTTCAATTCTTTTAAACTTTTGTAAGGCTTTTCGTAGAATCTGGGAAAACGGCGTTTTAAAACCTCTATATCACTAGGAGTGAATGCCTTGTACGTTTTGACATGCACCACCCCCTCTCCAGGTTGGACAATAGTCCTGTCTACTATTGGTAGGACAGAAACCACTGCATTCTGTATTGGTTGATCTTTCTCTGTTTCCTTTTTTCCAAAAAATTTTGATTCTACGATTTCAAGTTGTAAGATGGTATGTTTATCGAGTTCATTCCCTTCACGTAATTGCCTCAACACTTGGAACAGTAGTTTTATGTTCTCAACTAGTTCCTTGTTATCATTTCCTTGTTTTGAATCAGATGCCTTATAATAGTTAAACAGATGAGTCAGGACCGCTTTTAAAATTGTCAAAAAATGCCATAGAGCCAGAACAATTGCTATTGCTGTTGGAATGAAGCATATGCATTCAGCTAAAGTGAATGCAAACCATTTATAATAGTCGTAGATTTCTATTAATTGCTGTATCATGTTTGGTACTTTTACTAGCCAAAATGCACACATTCCCTGCATAAAAGACCATATAAGCAGCGACAGACTGCTTAATATAAAAATTAATCTTGTGCAATTCATTTTCTTTTTCTATTTTTCAGAAGATAGGTTTCGTATGATTTGGCTCGCCAGACTGTTATGGGGATAATTTGAAGGAAAGGTGTTTGGGGTAAGGGAATTG
>NW_025396045.1:0-8510 GCF_016433145.1 Gracilinanus agilis | reverse complement strand
TCTCGTGTGTTCCTCTGGAGGCCACCCATTTTGAACCCTAACATATGGGGGCTCGTTCTGGGATGGTGTGCGAACCCCTGGGGACCACTGAGACAGAGAAAGCTCTCTCCTAGGTTTCATGACGACTTCCAGAGGTGAGCAGTGAATGGTGTGTGAATGGTGTGTGAAGTGTGTATTTGATGGGGAAACTGAGGACTCCCAATAGGCATACGACTAAGTGGATGATTCCTGCCTCGGATTTATAGGGGCCATCCTACGTCAAGCCTTGGGGCCCGTTCCGTTCTGGGATGAGGGGGGGTGCCCCCCTCCCCTCTCCCCCCCCCCTTCACCCCCGTGGCTTTGTGTCTGAATTTCCACCTGTTTCTGAGAGTGGACTGGTAGACTACACGTTTCCTCACCTACAGCAGGGGGCAGGCCGGAAACACCAGGAAGCGAGTTGGTTAGAGGGAGGGGGAAGTCGTTGGAAACCGTGGAGATGGGGAATATGGGGAAAAAAATCCGGATCATAACTTTAAGGGGTTGGAGTCCCTTTAAGCACCTCTCCCTGCATGAGGGGGAGGGAAGAAGTTGCTCCCCCGGTGTGAGGGAGAGCACAGGAAAGTCACCCTCTGTGTAAGAGAGAGCTCAGGTCACTCCCTCGGAGAGAGAGGGAGGGAAGGTCAAGATTTGATTCCCCTGGGGGGAAACAGTTCCAGGAAGCCAGGGTTATTCTGGTGGAATTTTCCCACAGAAGTCCCGTGACGGATGCATCACGGGCAGCAGCAGGACGCTGGGTCTTTTTGGAAGGACACCAGGAAGAGCAGGGTGGAGCCCCAAGCAGGCTCCATCCCGGATTCAAACTTTATTTGGATCCACAAAGAGAATCTTTTGTTTTTTGTTCTGTTTGTCTATCTTTTGTGTTGTCCTTTGTCCGTGTTTTGTTGATTGGTCTAAAATGGGCCAGAGTCACTCAACCCCCCTGGACTTGGTCCTAAGTCATTATTCAGATTTCAAAACCCGTGCACATGCATTAGGCTTATCAGTAAAAAAGGGGAAGTTGCAGATCTTTTGTAATTAGGAATGGCCTGCCTTTGGGGTTGGATGGCCCCATGGTGGGACATGGCAACAGTCTGTTATTTCTGCAGTTTGGAGTTGGGTTTTGCCCCAGGGTCTGGAGGGACACCCAGATCAAATGCCGTATATTTTAACCTGGCAGGATTTGGTCTTGGATCCCCCACCTTGGCTTCGCTTGGTGGTGGATGGGTCTAATACCAGCAAGGACACAGTCACACCCTCTCAGGCCCTGGTTACCCAGCTCCAAAAGCCCAGCTCCAGTTCAGAGAAGGGTTTGGAGCCCCCCATTCTGCCCACCCCAGATGACCCTTCTCCAGATCCCCCAGTGCTCCCTCCACCCGTAGGCATCAGAAGTTCCACCACCTGCCCTTTATCCCCAGCTGCCTCCACAGGATGTGGGTAAAGAGGCAGCGCCAGTAGCCCCTCTGGTAGACTTCCCCTCTTCCCCTGTCCACCACACTCGGGGACGGGTCCGATGGGACCACCGTACCTTTATTCCTGATGCCCCATCATCGACCACTGCCCTCCCAGTTCACACGGTTGGCCCAATGGTCCCAGGGGACCCCCTAATTCATCAATACTGGCCTTTTACCTCCAGTGATCTTTATAACTGGAAGCACCAAAATCCACCTTTTTCGGAGCAACCTCAGAAACTTATTGACCTGGTAGAATCCATCTTTTTAACCCACAGTCCAACTTGTGACGATTGCCAGCAGCTCCTCTGTACCTTGTTCACTTCGGAGGAGTGAGACTGCATTTACGCTGAGGGACGTAAATTAGTCCTTGGTGATGACAGTCAGCCCACCATGGACCCTGCCCACCTGGCTGCTGTATTTCCTGTCAACCTCCCGAACTGGGACTTCTCGGCTGATGACGGTAGAGAGCGTCTCCGAACTTACCGCCAGACTCTCTTGGCCGGGCTTAGGGTAGCAGCTCATAAGCCCACTAATTTGGCTAAAATTGAATCTATAAGACAGGGCCCCTGAAGAGACCCCGGCAGCATTCCTAGAACACCTCCAGGAGGCGTTCAGGATCTATTCCCCCCTGGATCCCACTGCCCCAGCTAGCCAAACTGCAGTCCTTTTGGCTTTTGTTAATCAGGGAGCCTCTGACATTCGGAGGAAACTCCAGAAACTGGATGACTTTGTTAACCAGCCCCTTTCAGATCTCCTCAAGGTGGCAGAACAAGTCTTTAACTCATGAGAAACCCCAGAGGAAAGAGTGGAGCGCTTCAGGAGGGAGGATCTTGAGCGCCAACAGCAGCACAAACGAGAGGAGGAAGAGCGGGACAGAAGTAGGCAGGAAGAATCACAGAATAGGGAGGACAGGTCCAGAAAGCAGTTTCTAAAGTACCAGCAACAGACAGCTAAGATCCTGGCTGCTCTTGTGCAACCCAGCCCAGCGGATCATCCCCAGAGGCGTTCTAAAGCCCCGGGGGCCTGTTTTCTTTGTGGAGACCCAAACCATTGGAAGCGTCAGTGTCCTAGGTTGCAGCAGGGAAAGAGAGGAGGCGGGATGCGCCGGCCTCTGTGGCATGACCGGCCCTCATCAGCCCTGGCCCTTGCAGAAGATGACTGAAGGGGACGGGCCTCGGGTCTCCTTCGCGAGTCTTGGGTAACGGCTGATATAGAGGGGAAACCGCTGCCTATGTTAGTGGACACGGGAGCGGAACACTCTGTTTTAAAAAATTGTCCTCTAGGATGTCCTGTGTCCAAGGGGTGGCCGGAGTCAATAGGTACCCCTGGAACAGCTCCCGTACTGTCAACCTAGGAACCCGACGGGTCACCCACTCCTTCTTGGTTATTCCAGACAGCCCTGCACCCCTCCTTGGCAGGGATCTACTACATAAAATAGGGGCTCATATTCAATTCTCTGTGGGAAAGTTGACGGTCACTGATGACTCTGGGACTCCCCTGCATGCCCTGACTCTCTCTCTGCAAGATGAACATAGACTTTTTGCTGAGCCAATGCCGAGTGACATCCCTCCCCATGTCCTACCCTGGGTCGACAAATTTCCCACTGTCTGGGCAGAGCGAGCCGGGGTACATCTTGCTGTTAACCAAGTCCCCATTGCGATTACTCTCAAGAGCAGGGCCATGCCAGTGCGAGTCAAGCAGTATCCCATGCCCCTGGAGGCACGTAGGGGCATTCAACCCCATATTACTCGCCTTTTAAAGGCCGGGATTTTGACAACCTGTCAATCCCCCTGGAACACTCCCCTGTTACCTGTCAGGAAACCGGGGGGAACAGACTATAGACCAGTCCAAGACCGCCGGGAGGTCAACAAGCATATTGAGGACATTCACCCCACTCTTCAGAATCCATATACAACTTCTGAGTAACATCCAGCCCTCCTTAAAGTGGTATACTACTCTGGACCTCAAGGATGCTTTTTTCCCTGCCCCTCACCCCAGTCAGCCAGCCCATCTTTGCATTCCAGTGGTTTTCTCTTGATACACAATCTACTATACAACTCACTTGGGGGAGACTGCCCCAGGGCCTAAAACTCAGTCCATCTTTGTTCAGTGAGGCCCCTGGCCCAGGACTTGCAACCTTTTCGGGAAGAAAACCTGGAGGTTACTCTTTTACAGTATGTAGATGACCTTCTAATTGCTGCCTCCACTGAGGACTTGTGCAAAACAGCAACTGGAAACCTGCTCTGCTGCTTAGATGCGGCAGGTTACAGGGTGAGTGCCAAGAAGGCTCACATTGCCTTTGTAGGGTACCGCTTGCGGGACAGACTGCGGTGGCTCACTCCACAAATGACTCAGACCATCCTTTCCATCCCTGTTCCTACAACCCCCCAACAAGTACGGGAATTCTTGGGGTCAGTAGGATATTGTCGGCTGTGGATACCGGGGTTTGCCTCATTAGCTAAACCCCTGTATGAGGCCACTCGGGAGTCTCCCTCCTGGGTGTGGACCCCAGAAATGGACACGGCCTTTCGGCTACTCCAAACTGCCATGCTTGAAGCTCCTGCCTTAGCCCTCCCTGACCCGGACAAGCCATTTCAACTTTTCGTAGCAGAGACAGCTGGCATTGCCAAGGGGGTCCTGACTCAGAAGCTGGGGCCCTGGGACCGCCCAGTAGCATATCTGTCCAAGTGCCTTGACCCAGTAGCTGCAGGGTGGCCAGTTTGCTTCCGGATTATAGCCGAAATTGCCTTGTTGGTCAAGGATGCCAACAAACTGACCCATGGCCACCTCTTACTGGTGGCCACATCACAAGCAGTCGAGAGCATCCTCCGGCAGCCACCATCCCGCTGGATCTCTCACGCCCGCCTTGCTCACTACCAGTCTTTGCTCCTGGATGAGAGCCGCCTCTCTTTCCAGTTAGTGGTTACACTGAATCCTGCCACCCTCCTGCCTGCTGGTGACGGGACTGGTCCGGTGCACTCTTGCCAAGAGGTACTTGTGGAATCCATCTCTGCCCGGCCTGATTTGAAGGATGTGCCTCTTCAGAATTCAGACTTCATCCTCTTTACTGATGGCAGCAGCTTCATCACCCCAGCCGGCCAACGAGCAGGAGCTGCAGTTGTAGACGCTGCTGGGGAAGTTTTGTGGTGTGCCTCCCTCCCGACTGGGACTTCTGCCCAGCGAGCTGAACTGGTCGCCGTGGCTATGGCCCTGCGGTTAGCCAAGGGGAAGCGGCTGACAGTCTACACTGATAGACGGTATGCCTTTGCCACCCTACATGTTCATGCCCCAATCTACAGGGAACGCGGCTATGTTACTTCAACAGGGAAACCAGTGTCCCACCTCCAGGACATCCTGGAGCTCTTGGCAGCTGTTTGGGAACCCCGAGCAATTGCTGTAGTGCATACCCGGGACATCAGCCAGGGGCCTCCCTAGAAGCAACTGGAAACCGCTTGGCAGATGAAGCGGCCAGAAATGCTGCACTCCACGCCCCTCTGTATGAACTGGTGCTGGCAGCGGAGTCGTCACAGCCCAATGTTCCTGACACCTGCATCCCTGCTCCCCCATCAGACCCACCTCAATATTCTCCAGCTGACTTGGAGTGGGTCCGGGCTAAATCAGGGCGTCTCGCTGGCACAGTTTATAAAGATCTGGATGGTAACCTTCTTCTCCCGCAGGCCACGGGCCAACTTCTTTCTACCCACCTGCACCACCTCACCCACGTGGGAGCTACCAAACTCCGGATTTTGCTCCGGAAGGGTCACCTTCGGTTTCGTGGCTCCAACGCATTTCTGGACATGTTGACACAGAAGTGCACCACCTGTCAGCTGACCCGCGCCACCAAGGAAGACGCCCATCCTGGCACTAGGCTATGGGGCACTCGCCCCTGTGAACATTGGGAAATTGACTTCACGGAAGTCAAGCCTGGGAAATATGGTTACCGGTATCTGTTGGTTTTTGTGGACACTTTTTCGGGGTGGCCAGAGGCCTTCCACACCAAGACGGAGACTGCTCAGGTAGTGGCCAAGAAACTCCTCGAAGAAATTATTCCTAGATTTGGGATGCCTGCCTCTTTAGGGTCAGATAATGGGCCTGCCTTTGTGTCCAAAATCATTCAGTCCCTGGCTAAGTCCCTGGGGGTTACATGGAAGTTTCACTGTGAGTATAACCCCCAGAGTTCTGGTCAGGTGGAACGCATGAATCGGACCCTAAAAGAATCTTTAACTAAGATGGTCCTTGAGTCTGGCGGTAACTGGGTGACGCTTCTGCCCCTGGCCCTCTTCAAGGCCCGAAACACGCGGGGACCCTTGTCCCTATCACCTTATGAAATACTGTATGGTTCTCTGTCCCCTATTCTCTCTTCCTTCCCCTCCCCGGATGTTAATCAAGCCCCTCAATTGCGTGAATTTGTGCTCTCTCTCTCCCAGCTACAGCAGGAACTTTGGCCCCGGTTGCAAGCCCGGTTCCAGCCTCCCCCGCATGATCCTCACTCTTATAAGCCAGGAGACTGGGTTTGGGTCAAGAGACATCAGAAGCGGGTCCTCCAACCTCCCTGGAAGGGACGGTTTGTTGTCATATTCGTGACTACCTCAGCACTCAAGGTCGACGGGATCGGTCCTTGGGTCCACCATTCCCACGTACGACCAGTGGAACCTCCGGATCTTGAGCCTGACACCTGGATCGTTCTTAGCCATTCGGACAACCCCCTGAAGCTTCAGCTGTCGCGATGCAGACCCCAGGACTCTGCCCAACCCCCAAAAGTCCCCCCATGACCTCCCTCCTGGGCATAATGATTTTCTCTTTCACCTTCCCTCTCCTTCTTCGGCCCTGTTGGGGTTACCGGCTACCCCATAGTTCCCTCCATAACCCCCATCAACCATGGAGGTGGTCACTCAGTAGGAGGGGAGCTTCAGATATTGCTGTATCTATTATCACCCCTGGTGCTCCAAGTTTCCTTTTTACCCCTTGTCAGGTTCTCCACTCTGTCCCGTGTGACGGGCCGGGCGTTACATCCTTTATGCTTTTTGATTGGTACCTTTGCCCTGCTTCAGCCCCTGGCCGGTCCTATTGTAATCACCCTAATCACTTTTATTGTCGGTACCGGGGCTGTGAGACATTAGCCACCCGGTGGAAGAACGTCTATTCAGGATGGCTCTCTACTCTTGACATGGTCTCCTCCAGGCCATAAACCTCGGAGCGTGGCCCTCTGGAACACGGGAGCGGGCCACATAGACCTGGGAATGGGCCATGTGGGCACTGCGGAAGTGGCAGGGAACTGCAAGTTCCTTAACCTCACTGTTCTCCACCCTCAGGATCAGTCTTGGGTCCTGGGAAAATCTTGGGGCCTCAGGGCATACATGTTGGGTTCTGACCCAGGAGGATTGGTCCTGATTAAGAAGGAACCGGTAACTTCTCCTCTGCTGGGGGTGGGGCCTAACTCAGTGCCCACCCTTCATTCTCCTATTGACAATCAGATACCATTGTGGCCTCTCCTGGATGCTGCCTATGCAGCCCTGAACTAGACATTTCCTAACATGACAGCTGCTTGCTGGCTTTGTCTGGATGCTCGCCCCCCTTATTATGATGCTGTGGCCCTAAATGCCACTTATACTACTTCCACTGCAGTCAGTCCAGACACCTGTTACTGGACAGAACACAAGGCTGGCCTGACTCTTCAGTCCCTCTCTGGGAAAGGTAGATGCATTGGCAATCCTGCTTCTATCTCCTTGATGCCTCACTGCATCCCTCCTCCGAGTGAGGACCAGGCTCAGGCATCAGAATCCCCTGCTTGGTACCTTCCTCCTGCGGGGGCCAGGTGGGCTTGCACAATTTCCGGTCTGACTCCCTGTGTGGTGGCTTCCACCCTGCTCCGTAACAGGGAAGTCTGCATCCTGGTCCTGATTTTCCCCAGAGTTATATATCACCCAGGGGAGCAGTTTCTGGCCTTTTGGTCACAAAAAGCTACCAGCAGATTTCGGCGGGTGCCTATCACTGCCATGATGCTTGCAACAATCTTTGGCTTAGCAGGGATCGGTACAGGGATAGCGGCTTTTGTGACTCATCACACAGACCTCCAGGCCCTCCAGAGTGCAGTTGATGAAGATTTGAGGAGGATTGAGAAATCCATTCAGGCCCTGGAACAATCCCTCACTTCCCTTTCAGAAGTGGTTTTACAAAACCGGCGAGGCCTCGACCTCCTTTTCTTAAAGGAGGGGGGTCTCTGCATGGCCCTCCATGAAGAATGTTGTTTTTATACCGACCACACTGGAGTAGTGAGGGAATCCCTTGAGGAGCTTAGACGCAGCTTAGATGCTAGGGACAAATCTATCCACTCCTTTTCCCCATGGTATCAGCAGCTTTTCAGCCAGTCACCTTGGCTTACGACCCTCATTTCCACTACATTAGGACCCCTTTTGATTATTCTCCTATTGTTAACACTTGGCCCCTGCATTCTTAACCTCCTTGTCCAGTTCATTCATGACCGGATAAATGCGGTCCAACTTATGGTCATGCAACTACACTATCAACCCCTTGCTACTGATCTGGTTCCCAGGGAAGGACTGGCCCTGAGGAGGATTCCTCAGTAAGCAAAACAAAAAAAGGGAGAAATGTTATAGCCAAAAAAGCTTATAGAAATATTATAGCTTATAGAAATATTATAGCTTATAAGAATATTATAGCCAAAAAACTAAACTTGGCAATTAAGCAAGGGGGTTTTTGGATAACGTCATGCCCGACTCAAGCAGGGCAGTTATCTCTAGCTGACAGCCCCAGGGCCACAACTCCTCCCCTAGACAGAACAGCCTTGAAGATTCCTAGACAGAACAGCCTTGAAGATTAAGAATCATATCCTGTGGCACCTGAAAGCATCCCTACTCCCACTGTCTAGCTATTAGCTAACTCTAAGATAAAGGCACCTATATCCTAGAAACATATATATTCCCTCTTCTGAATGTACTCCTTGGGATTCTCTTTTCTGAGTTCCCCCATCGCCCACTGGCAATAAAGCTTTCTCCTGCTTTGATTGCATTGTCTCGTGTG
>NW_025396044.1:0-1930 GCF_016433145.1 Gracilinanus agilis | reverse complement strand
ATCATATATAAAATATATATAAAGTATTACATGTATTAACAAATCTTTACTATTTTTATGTATCTTGAGAATAAGGTCTTGAATTGTCACAAAATACTGTTGCCTCCAATCCAGACCTCTTTTATGTATCTTTGGTCTAGTGCAGCTTGTCTTATTTTAATTTTTATTAAGTACCATTTACATATGTCTATATAAAGGTAAACATGACTTGATTTCTTGCAATAATACTGATGTTAGAATAAAATATGTCCTAGCCAAAATTTCATTGCCAGATAAATGAGTTTGATGTAAAAATCTTGATTTTTTTTATATTTTCTCTCTCAATATGAGTCTTAAAATGTGTTGTATCCATAAATATCCTCTGGGAAATAGCTAAAATTTCACATTAGCTAAGCAGTTTTAAAATATCATCTCATTTAAATCTACTTTTTTTTCCTTTGTACTATTTATACTTTGCACTATTCCATGCAATCAAAATATTTATTAAATATATATCATATGTTGGGCTTTACAGAGCCATGTGTGTGCGTTTCTGTTCACAATCACCTAGTTAGTGGGTATTTGCTAGGTGAGATTTCAGCAGCAGATCCTTCTTACTCAAAGTCTATCATTTTTCCCATTGAGAGTAACTTTGGTAGAAATGTCAAAAGTTGGATGGAATGAAGCAAAAAAGTAAATCTTTACAGATCATTTTCAAAAGCAGGTGACATCACAGACATATCTAAGAATCGTAGGCAGTGGAAGATGATTCTTAATATTTACAGTGTCTTAGCAAAAACAAAATAAACTAACGCTACCTAAAGAGAGAGATCCTATCATTGTCCTCATTTTAGAGTAGAAGAACTGAGGCAGATAGAATTTAAGTGACTTGCCCAGGATCACAAGGGTCGCAAGAGTCTGAGACTGGATTTGAATTTAGGCATTTCTGTCTCCAGGGCGAGCAATCCATCCACAGAGCCACTTAGTTGTGCATATAAGTAGTGTCTGTAAGTAGTGATTTGATAGCTGCTTTTTGGTGATTAATCAACAAGCATTCATTTAAGCAGTTACTTTATGCCAGATGCTGTGCCAAGCATTGGTGAGACACAGACAAAAGTGAAATCCATCTCAAATTGCTTCATTCCAAAAAGAAAACATAGAAATATGGGTGTGCATGTAGAAGACATCTACAAAACAAATAGAAAGCAATCTTTGAAAGAAACACACTAGAAGCTATGAAAGCCAAAGAAGGCCTCTCATACTAGGTGTTGCTTGAACTGAGTTTTTGTGGAACCAGGAATTCCACAAGGCTGAGCTATGGCACTTGAACATTTCAGGAATAAAGGATGCTCACGGAATAGTTATAGAGATGTGTCAGGAACGGCAGGTGTGTCAGTATAGTTGGGCTGCGGAGCGTATTGTGTTAAATCAAATCAACCAGAAAGTGCTAATTGTATACCAAGCACTGTTCTAAATGCTAGGAATAAAAAGAACAGGGAGAAAAAATAGTCTCTCCTCCCAAAAGGCTCAATGGAATGTCAGGAAGGTGTCCTTGTTGTAAAAAGCCTTAAAGGACAAACAGAGAATTTAATATTTATTATCACATTAACTGATTTTGATCACCTATAAAAATAAAACAGAATTCACTTTTTGGGACATCATCTGATATTCATCATCTCCAATATATCCTAATTCTATCCTTAGAAAAAATATCTAGACAGAAAGTCCTGTGAAATAAAAATCAGGGATATGTGGAAATATGAATGTTTTTTGTTAAATTATTTTTAATTTTATTGTAATATATTTGATTTCCTAGTTATTTACAGAATATCTAATTTATTCTACCATGGATTAATTTTCTTTTCAGTTAGAGTAAAAAGTTGGTTTTTAATCTTAATTAGAAGATAATTAAATAAACTATCTTAAATCTATATATTATTTAATATATTAA
>NW_025396043.1:0-3220 GCF_016433145.1 Gracilinanus agilis | reverse complement strand
CAATTCCACTGGGTTTTCCATGTGTCATTGATCAAGACCTATTTCCATATTATTAATATTTGCACCCTAATTTACTTATATTATCCTTTATGTCTAAATCATATACCCATTTTAACCTTATTTTGGTACAGAGTGTGGGAGATTGATCTAGACCTGATTGTTGCCATACCGTTTTCCAATTTTCCCAGTAGTTTTTGTCAAATAGTGAGTTCTTGTCCCCAAAGCTGAGATCTCTGGGTTTATCTGACTCTAGCTGAGGTCATTTCCCCCTAGTCTATCCCACTGATCCCCCTTTCTGTCTCTTAGCCAGTACCAGGTTGTTTTGATGCTTCAGGCTTTATAGTACAGTTTGAGATCTGGTTCCACCAGGCCACCTTCCATTGCTTTTTTTTGATACAGGATATCTAGAAAAGAAATTCAAAGTTGTTTCAGTAGGTAAGGAGCTCTGACTAGTGATGGGGGAAGCTCCAAAGGCCTCATGTAGGCAGTGACAGAAGAACCAAGCACTGATGGAAGCCACAGAGGCAAAGGTGTGCAGTTGAAGGAGTGCATTTAGGCACAGAGGACAGCATGGGAAAAGGTCACATCATGTATGAAGAAGTTAGAAGTGAGTGTGGTTGGACTGGAATGGAGAAGAGATGGGGAGAGCAATAGGAACAAAGATAGACGGGAACCAGGAGAAAAAGGTCTGCCTCCTAGTGTCAAAGCCTGCCTCTGATACTTCTCTGGAGGACCTGGGGAAAGGCACTTCTCCTTCCCCTCCCCAGGCCTCAGTTTCTTCATCAGGTAAATGAAGGAGTTGGACTGGATGGCCTTTAAGGTGTCTTCCAGCTCAAGAACTAGAAGCCTATGCTTTGTGATTCTTGGAATTTCTCATATTCATGATTTCTTACAGCTTAGGAATGATCCATTAGGGAACATCCAACACACAGCCCCCATAGCACTCCTGAGTGCGGTCTCAACTAGATTAAAATGTGCTTCCTATCTGCTTTTAACAAACACACGCGTGCGTGCGCACCTCCACACACACAGTATCAATAGAGCTATACTATAAATCGATACTAATACTACGTATCTGTATTAATGTTTGTTAAAATCAGACAAGCGTGTGTTTGTGTGTATATATGCATTTCATGTACAGTTTTCTTTCTTTTTTTAAAAGCTTTACCTTCTGTCTTAGTATCAATTCTAAGACAAAAGAGCAGCAAGGGTTATGCAATTAGGGATGAGCAACTTGCCCGCTAGGAAGTGGCTGAGGCCAGACTGAAACCCGGGACCTTCCATCTCTAGGCCTGGCTCTCAATCCACTGAGCCACCCAGCTTCCCCCAGGCCCATTCCTTTAAGGCTGGTGGACATGCATTTGTGTATCAGTCGGGGTTATTCGGTGCTGTCACCTCCTCTGGCAGCCTCTGTCCCACAGCTGAAGAGACTCTCAGGCTCCAGGGATACCAGCTGGGAGTTTGTGACCAGCCACCCATAGCCCACACCTGCAGCCATGCCATAAGGGAGCCATTCTTCCCATCTGGAACCAGCTGTGCTACTGTAACAACATGGCCTGGTAGGGAAAACTCTCCCCGTTCTGGTTATGTAGCTGGCCATGTCTTAGCTTCACCACAAATATATTAGCGAAGTCATGTTTCCTGGGGTGAGCGCGCTAGGCAAGCTCTTGTTTGGATTTGTTCTACGGAGAAACTTTTCCCTTCCAAAGTCTGGTGGCTGGCTTCCTTTTTCTCAGCACTGTAAATGTATGTATTTCCTTCTGAGCTGGAGTCCTGGGATATCTCCTAAACTATATTCCAGGAAAATACAATCACACAGTCACTTAAGATTTAGAAGAGGGGGGTAGCTTGGAGGCTCAGCAGATTGAGAGCCAGGAGTTGAGAGAGGATGTCCTGGGTTCGAATCTGGCCTCAGACACTCCCTAGCTGTGTGACCCTGGGCAAGTCACTTGACCCCCATTGCCTAGCCCTTACCACTCTTCTGCCTTAGAACCAAGACACAGTATTGATTCCAAGACAGAAACTAAGGGTTTAAAAAAAAGAGATAGTTTTATTACCTTTTTGCCTATTCTGATTCCTTTAATTTCTTTTTCATCTCATATATTGCTGGCATTTCTAATACCATGCTAAGTAATACTGTTGAAATGGGCATCCCTGTTTCACTCCTGATCTTATCGGGAAGGCTTCCAGCTAATCTTCATTCCATATAATATTCGTTCCTGGTTTTAAGTAGATGCTTCGTATCATTTTCAGAAAAACTCCATTTATACCTATGTTTTCCAGTGTTTTTTTAGTCTTTACCTTCTGTCTTAGAGTCACTACTGTGTTTTGTTCCAAGGCTGAAGAACAGGTAAGGGCTAGATGATGGGGATTAAGTGACTTGGCCAGGATCACACAGCTGGGAAGTTTCTGAGGTCACACTTGAACCCAGGACCTCCCATCTCTAGGACTGGCTCTCAATCCACTGAGCCTCCTCACTGCCTCGCCAGTGTTTTTTAAACCCTCACCATCTGTCATAGAATCAATACTGTATATCGGTTCCAAGGCAGAAGAGTGATAACAACTAGGGAATGGGAGTGAAGTAACTTGCTCAGAGTCACACAGGTGGGAAGTGTCTGAGGCCACATTTGAACCCAGGACCTCCTGTCTCTAGACCTGCCCTCCAGTATTTTTTTTAAACCTTCACCTTCCATCTTGTAGTCAATACTGTATATTGGCTCCAAGGCAGAAGAGTGGTAAGGACTAGGCAATGGGTGTCAAGTGACTTGCCCAGGGTCACACAACTAGGAAGTGTCTGAGTCCAGATTTGAATCCGAGACCTCCCATCTTTAGGCCTGGCTCTCAATCCATTGAGCTACCCACCTGCCCTCTCTCCAGTGTTTTTAATAGGAGTGAGTGTTGATATTTTATCAAAGGCTTTCTCTGCATCTACTGATATATGATTTTTATAATTTTTGTTATTAATATCATCAATTATGCTGATAGTTTTCCATATATTAAACCATCTCTGCATTTCTGGTATAAATCCTGTTTGGTCACTATCCTTGCAATGTATCGTAGTCTCCTAGCTAGTATTTTATGTAGGATTTTTGCTTCCGTATTCATCAGTGAAATTGGTCTATAATTTTCTTTCTCTGTTTTTTTATAACATTTATTAATATTCATTTTTAACATGGTTACATGATTCATGCTCCTCCTTTCCCCTTCACCCCCCCCCGCG
>NW_025396042.1:0-2030 GCF_016433145.1 Gracilinanus agilis | reverse complement strand
TGTGTGTGTGTGTGTGTGTGTGTGTGTGTGTGTGTGTGTGTGTGTATGTCTTATACATAACTCTCACCGACCAAAAGAAGCACCAAAATCCTCGAAAAACTACCCCCTTCCTCTTGCCACCCCAAACTGTTCTCGAATAAAATATTTGGTGCTAACTTAATAGAAGACAATGTCTAATTCAGAGCTACATAATATTTTCTTTTCACTTTCCCAAGGGGAGTCCAGAATGTGCCTTGTGCAGAATGAGGTATCTCTGACAAAAATCATTGAGGAGATTGCTCCTATAGCCTTGGTTGAAAGACTTTGAGGAGACACCTGGGCATTCAGCAAGAGGATGATCAGAGAACCCCTACCTCCCAGGTTCATTGATGTCTAGCCAAAAGAGAGAAGAGCTGGAAGGGAACGAAGATAAAAAGGAAGAATGAGGGTGGGTGAGAGAGAATACGATTAAGAAAAAAAAAGATGAAGGAAGAAGCAAGGGAGGAAAGATAAGGTGAAGAGGAAGGAAAAAATGAGAATGGAAAAGAGAAAAGGAAAATTAGATGAGTGAGAAAAAAGTAGGAAATGAAGGGAGAGGAGGAAGAAAGGAAGGGAACAACCTGCATGCAAGATGATCAGCAAAGGAAAATGTTGAATAAATCCAGCCTTTTCTTCTTTCTCATACTTCTTTAATTCCCTACCCCTATACTTTTACCCCACCCTGAGCCACAGGGATCCCATCTAACAGATGGAAGAATCCCAAGCCAACAGTGCCTCTTAAGTTCATTTCCCACCCCACTACCCCACTATAGACATCACTGGCAGCCGCCAAGCCTCCCTGCTGACCTACCCCTTTTATCCCACCATAAGGGACACACACTCTAGATACTTCCTTGTTGGGAGTGGGGAGAAAGGAGGAAGGGAAAGGAGAGATATCACTCGCTATGAGGTACTGGGAAAATCCTTTCAAGTCTTTAAACTTCAATTTCCTCCTCTGTAAAATGGATGATAATTTTATTTGCATCACTTAATAGAATTTGTTAAAAGTGCTTTGTAAACCTTAAAAGGAATATCATATTAATGTGAGTTCTTATTATCATTTCTCCTGTGTCTATGTGTGTACATTCATTTAAGTTATGTCACTGAACTTCTAGCCCAGTCCAGTCCAATCATTGTTAGGGGTACTAAGATGGAAAACTAGTCCTTGCCCTTAAGAAGCTAGTGATTTACATGATTATAAACTCTCTGGATTTAGGGACTACGTGTGCGGCAGGTGCCTAGAGATGGATAGGGAATGCATACAAAGTATATGATAAATTCAGAGAAAAGGACAAGTGGAGAGGCTTGATAAATTTGAAAAGGGAGGTATATAATCTCTACCTGGTATGATCAGGGAAGCTTTCATTGAGAAGCAGAGCCTTGAAGGAGGAGAAGGAGTCAGTCATCTACCTACCAGGCCTAAAAAATATCCTTCGCAAAGGTTAAGAAGGCAAAAGAAGACAGGACAAGGTCAGGGAATTCTTGTAGCTCCAGTTCAGTTGGAATATAGAATACACAAAGGGGAATATATTGAAATAAGGTTGGAAAGTCAGCTTATGTATATGTCTGCCAGGGGTCATAGAAGTCAGAGCTGGAAGGACCTTAGAGATTATCTAAGGCAGAGATATTTAACCAGGGATCTATGAATTTATTTTTTAAACTATTGCAATAACTATTTCAATATCATCAATTCCATTTTCCTTTGTCATCATAAATATTCTATTTTATATATTAAAAATCATTATTCTGAGATGAGATTCATAGGCTTGACCAGATTGCCAATGAGGTCCATGCCACAAAAAAAGGTTCTGGACCCCTGGTCCAGTCCAACCCCCTTGTTTACAGATAGGAAACTGATGACTGCAGAGACTAAATGATTTGTGTTCAAGGTCACACAGATCATAAATGGCCTAATTAAAATTCAGAGTTGGGGCCTCTGATTCTAATCCAGTGTTGTTCTCCCTACACCAGGCTGTGTGTGTGTGTGTGTGTGTGTGTGTGTGTGTGTGTGT
>NW_025396041.1:0-1792 GCF_016433145.1 Gracilinanus agilis | reverse complement strand
AAATCATCATTATCGTTATCAATAACATTGGTCAGCTATGTATCCTACCTAGTCAATTGAGAGACAGGATCTCATAGATTCAAATCTTGCCTCAGACACTTCCTAGCTGTTGGTCCTTGGGTAGGTCAGTTGACCCGCATTGCCCTGTCCTTACCACTCTTCCCGTTTGGAGTCAATACACTGTATTGACTCTAAGACAAAAGGTAATGGTTTAAAAAAAACATTATTGATAAATCATCAATGTCATCACGAATGAGAGCAACAGCAAGATCGATGTCATCAACCTCATCAATGTCATGATCAACTTCAAAGTTAACATCAACTTGATCATCAACAACATAATCAATGTCGTCATCCACATCATCAATGTCATCATCAATGTCATCACTGTCATCTTCAGCTTCATCATTAACATCATCCACAATGTTATGAATATCAACATAGACATCATCAAAATCATCATTAGCGTTATCAATAACATAGGTCAGCTATGTATCCTAGTCAATTGAGAGACAGGAGGTCATTGATTCAAATCTTGCCTCAGACACTTCCTCACTTTTGGACTTTGGTCAAGTCAGTTGACCCCCACTGCCAAGTCCTTACCACTCTTCCACATTGGAGCCAATATACTGTATTGACTCTAAGATGAAATGTAATGGTTTCAAAAACCATTATTGATAATATCATTAATGTCATCACTGATGTCGGCAACTACATCATCAATGTCATCATCAATGTCAAATTAACATCAACATCATCAATGTGATCATCAATGTCATCACTGTCATCTTCAGCGTCATCATTAACATCATCCACAATGTTATGAATATCAACATTGACATCATCAAGATCATCATTATCATTATTAATAACATTGGTCAGCTAGGTATCTTAGAGAATTGAGAGACAGGAAGTCATAGATTCAAATCTTGCCTCAGACACTTCCTAGCTTTTGCAATTTGGTCAAGTCTGTTGACCCCCACTGCCAAGTCCTTACCACTCTTCCACATTGGAGCCAATGCACTGTATTGACTCTAAGATGAGAGGTAATGATTTAAAAAATCATTATCGATAACATCATCAATGTCATCACTGATGTCACCGACACCATATTCAATGTCGTCAACATCATCAGTGTCATCATCAATGTCAAAGGCAACATCAATGTCATCATGAACAACATAATCAATGTCATCATCAAAATCATCAATGTGATCATCAATGTCATCACTGTCATCTTCAGCGTCATCATTGACATTATCCACAATGTTATGAATATCAACATTGATGTCATCAAAATCATCATTATCATTATCAATAACATTGGTCAGCTAGGTATCCTAGTCAATTGAGAACCAGGAGGTCATAGATTCAAATCTTCCCTCAGACATTTCCTAGTTCTGGGACCTTGGTTAGGTCAACTGACCCCCACTGCCATGTCCTTACCACTCTTCCCAATTGGAGCAAATACACTGTATTGACTCTAACACGAAAGGTAATGGTTTAAAAATCCATTATGAAGAACATCATCAATGTCATCACTGATGTCACCAACACCATCTTCAATGTCATCAACATCATCAGTGTCATCATCAATGTCAAAGGCAACATCAATGTTATCATGAACAACATAATCAATGTCTTCATCAACATCATCAATGTCATCATCAATGTCATCACTGTCATCTTCAGCATCATCATTAACATCATCCACAATGTTATGAATATCAACATTGACATAATCAAAATCATCATTATCGTTATCAATAACATTGGTCAGCTATGTATCCTA
>NW_025396040.1:0-8847 GCF_016433145.1 Gracilinanus agilis | reverse complement strand
GCACTTAGTAAAGCTGAGTTTAAAGGCAGGTCCTTACTCAGACTCCATCTTTGCTTCCCTTCCCCACCTGAGGTTCCTGAGACAACTGATAGGGCTTTCCTTTGATCCACCTTCCTAACAAACATCCTTCAAACAAAACAAACCCTTTTGTGTTTCAACAGCCCTATTAGTGTAATTTGTCTGTTAGTTATCAAGAGGGAAGAAGAGGGAAAGAAACAACATACTCTGGGCTTAGAGGGAAGCTGGGCATCCATCTTGAAGGAAGGTGTTACTTCAAAACAAGTCCCTTCCTGTGAAATTAACTAAAGCCTATTTGTTAATTTCAGTCTAGTCTATTACCCTCAGCTTGTGTTTGAGTCTAAGTCCCAGTCTGTAAGCCTGCTGTGTTTGTCTGTTTAGTTTAATTTCTCTTCTCCCTAAAAGATCTGTTTCCCTTCTGTGTTATACTCCTGACTTCAGTCCTATTATACCCTGAATCTCTTTTAATCCCAGCCTACCTGTAACCGAGATTACCCACTTAGCAAGTCTCAAATATCCTCCTTTCATTTCCCTTATCCCAAACACCTTTCCTCAAATTATCCCCATGAAATCTGGTGAGCCAAGTCATATGAAACCTATCTTCTGAAGAAAAGAAAAGAAAATGAATTGCACAAGATGGATTTTTATATTAAGCTGTCTATCGCTGCTTATTTGTTCTTTTATGCAGGGAATATGTGCATTTTGGCTGGTAAAAGTACCAAACCTGATAAAACAATTAATTGAAATCTATGGTTTGCATTCACTTTAGCTGAATGCATATGCTTCATTCCAACAGCAGTGGCAATTGTTCTGGCTATATGGCATTTTTTGGCAATTTTAAAAGCGGTCCTGACTCATCTGTTTAACTATTATAAGGCATCTGACTCAAAACAAGAAAATGATAACAAGGAACTAGTTGAGAACATAAAACTACTGTTCCAAGTGTTGAGGCAATTACGTGAAGGGAATGAACTCGATAAGCATACCATTTTACAACTTGAAATCGTAGAATCAAAATTTTTTGGGAAAAAGGAAACAGAGAAAGATCAACCAATACAGAATGCAGTGGTCTCTGTCCTACCAATAGTAGACAGGACTATTGTGCAACCTGGAGAGGGGGTGGTGCATGTCAAAACATACAAGGCATTCACTCCTAGTGATATGGAGGTATTAAAACGCCGTTTTCCCAGATTCTACGAGAAACCTTACAAAAGTCTAAAAGAATTAAAGTGGGTGTTCACACTTTTTAACCCTAGTTTCGACGATGTTGAATTTCTTTTGGGGGAATTTTACACTCCCTCGGAAAAGGAAAAATACCTGACCAAAAAACTAGGAGGAACCCCAATTTAGAATCATGGCCGTTAGTACATCAAGATCTAGATTTCACTCAACACGCTAACATGAGATACTTGTTAAGATGCAGGGCTGATCTTATCAAAGCAATGAGAAATTTTGCAAAAAGGCCAAATGCATGGCAAAAATTTGAGAAACTGAGGCAAGGGGAAGAAGAGCACCAGAGCAGTTTTCTAGACAGAGTTTTTGAAGCTGCTGAAACGATATTAGGACTTAGAGATACTCATTCCCAGGATACGATCGATCATATAAGGAGACAATTTGTAAAGGGAACCTCAATCCCAATACAAAATTACTTCAGGCAAAGTTGTCCACAGTGGGAATCATTACCACTGGAGGATATTAGGAATCATGCAGCATATGTACATGATTCCAAACAGAAAGAAGTGAGAATGGCTAGGCAATCTGACAATAAGAAAGATGAGATCATAGCAGACTTGAAGAGGCAATTAGAGCAGTCGAGAAGGGAGAAAGAAATTGAAGAGGTGAAGAATTTTGCTCTTCAAATGAGTAGAAACCGGTTTAGACAATCTGCCAACAGCACCCCAAAATTAAAATCAGCACCCCGATGCTACTTTTGTGGGAAGATCGGGCACGTGATTCGTTTTTGTAGATATAAGCAACAAATTGATTTTTCAAAACCCAATAATCAAAGAGATGATAGGAAAACTTTTTATAATTCAAAGTGGGCTAGAAATAATGAATCAAATAGATATAATCAAGAAAAACATATGGATACTTGCTGCAATCACACTTGCAAAAAGTACAGTCAAACACCTTCGTTAGATGATATGGAGCGATATATACAAATGGGCATGAAACCGAAAAAATCATTATGAATCAAGATTTCTAATTTAAAAGCTATCAATCAGTGTAATTTGGGTGTGGCAGAGTCTAAGAGAATTGAGGGAAGTAAAATGAGAAATCGAGGCAAAATAGAAAAGGTGTCTAAAGTAATCTACACAGAGGATACACATAGGTCTGTGGTAGATAATGAGCAATGGGAAGACATAATGCAAATGCGCAAAGAAATCTTTGGCATTAAGGAGGATGATTATATAAGGGATCAGCTTTCTCATTCCATATCACACACATTGGGTGGGAAGCATGAATCAAACCATTGCAAAGAATCACATCAAGAAAATTTGCAAACGAATTTAGAATTAGATGCAACAGTTCTTTCTCATGTAATTGCTTTAGACACAAGGTCACAGTTAGAGGTTAAAGAGCAAAAAAGTCTAGAGGTTGGCAAGAATTTGATTTTAAAGAAATGACCCACTGATTTAAAAGATGATAGTAGCTGTGTAGAAAAGTCAAAATCCACCTTTCTCAACCCCTTAGCTACAGAATTTCATCCTAAACTTTGGGGAAGAGATAGGGAACAGTTGCCTTCTTCTACAATCAGTGTGGCTGAACATAACATCGAGACTGTTACTGTGATTGATAAAAATAAAAATCATCTAATGTCAGTCACAAAAACAGTAGGGCAAAATAGGGAACAACAGTCAGCTTTTGAATCAGTAATTGAACCTGAAGTGTTGAAGGGAACACAATCTATCATACAATCCCGGAGACTACTGAAGGAAAGATTGCTGATTTGAGGCTTGACAATTCTTTAAAGAGCAGAGTGGAAGATAGAACAAATCAAACTTCCATTTCTAAAGCCCTTAATGAAAGCCAACATGGAATTTGCAATAGTGACAATGACTTACAAGCTCTCAATGAGAGTATGCTCTTTAAGCCTGCTTTCTGTAATCCTGATTCTAAACTGAACTTGCCTAATGGTGCTATAGGAAGTTTGGATTTAGAAACAAAAGACCATACGCAACAAAGAATCAATGACAAGTGTACACAAAATACTGAGGATTCTTTATTAGCCTTAGTGCCAGTGAAGTCCAATGACAGTGGAGAACCCTTAGTTACTTTAGAAATCGGGGGAGTACACTATGAGGGATTACTGGACACGGGGGCAACTTGTTCCGTACTACGAGAACCACCTGAAGGATGTCAATTTCAAGGAAGTTTAAGAGTAAGAGGAGATTCTGGGGTAGCACAACAACTCCCAAAGCTAAAAGTTAAAATGTTAAAATTTGGACCTCTGACTCTTGAACACACCTTCCTATTGATGCCATCATGTCCTTCAAACCTCGTGGGAAGAGATCTTCTATGCAAATTGGCTGCAACCATCCAATGTCAACTGGATGGGCAAATTTATTTACACATACCTAAGAGATCTCTGAAACACCATCCCATTTTATTTTTAGACACATGTAGTGAGGAACCATCATACCAATCAACTGATAACATCTATGAGGTTCCAGATAATATTCCAGATTATGTGTGGGCTAAAAATTCAAATGAGTTGGGCAGGATATTGTCAGCAGAACCAGTAAAGATAGAGGTGAAAGAAGACTTACCTCCAAGAATTCCTCAGTTCAGACTTAGTCAAGAAGCAATAGAAGGAGTGAAACCCATCATAGAGAGTTTATTGGAGCAAGGGATATTAAAATATGGATTTTCACAATACAATACACCAATCATGCCAACAAAAAAAGCAAAATTATCTCCTGATGGAAAGACTCAATGGCGTTTAGTTCAAGATCTGAGAGCAATAAATGACCATGTGCAAAAGACCTATGCCGTGGTACCAAGTCCATCGCAAATCATTGCAGCAATTCCACCTGAAGCTGCTTGGTTTATTGTTCTGGACTTGAGCTCTGCCTACTTCTCTGTCCCCCTGCACAGAGACAAGAGACAGCCAGAAGCTGTTCGCTTTCTCCTGGGAGGGTAAATCTGTCTTCTGGACGCATTTGCCCCAGGGATTTGCAGATTCAGCTTCACTCTTTTGCCACATTCTGCAGAGAGACCTTGAGTCGATAACATTCCTTGACAGCAAAATGGTACATTATGTTGATGACATCCTGCTAATGTCACCATCTGCTGAAGTCTGTTACACTGATAGCGTACACTTGATCAAAGAGCTAGGCAAAAGGGGCCATAAAATTTCCAAATTGAAACTTCAATTCGTGAAGGAAAAAGTAAATTATTTAGGATTCATCCTAGAGAAAGGCTCCAGAAGAATTTCCAAAAAGAGAATACAAGATATACAAAATTTGAGTTTGCCTAAGACCAAAAAGCAAGTCAGGGCAATCATAGGAATAACAAGCTTCAGTAGAAACTGGATTCCAGGTTATGCTTACATCACAAGACCTCCGATAGAGCTAACCAAGAAGGAAGTTCCAGAACCCTTAAAGTTGAATAAAGAACATATCCATGCATTAGAGAAATTGAAATCACTTACTCTATCAGCGCCAGCCCTAGGTATCCCTGATCATGACAAACCATTCCTACTATATGTGCATGAAGACAAAGGGATAGCCTCCAGTGTTCTCACACAAACATTTGGAAATAGACTTAGACCAGTTGCTTACTACAGCTCTAAGTTAGATTCAGTGATTTGTGGTATGCCTAGTTGCTTAAAAGCCATAGCTGCTGTAGCCATCATGATTAGAAAATCTTCATCCTTGGTATTAGGGAGTGAACTGAAAGTATTTTCCCAACACCAAGTGGAATCTTTAAGAAACACCAACTTGCAGGCATTCACTTCTCAGAGATTATCAAGATACCAAGCGATTCTGTTGGCTAGTGAAAATATAACTTTACACCGGTGCAGAAACATAAATCCTGCAACTCTGATTCCAGATTTACCTCTGGAAGGAGAAAGTCTACACATCTGTGAAGATGCACTTAACATCATGCATAAAACAAGACCTGATTTAGACAATAAGCCAATGAAAGACCTTGATATTACCTTATTCACAGATGGATCACCATATGTAGTAGACAATCAGAGATATACCGGAGCAGCCGTAGTGACAGCCTCTGAAACACTTAGGTACTCATCATTACCATCTACCATGAGTGCTCAAAGAGCAGAAATAATGGGCCTAATCTACGCTCTAAAAATTGCAGAAAATCTAAAAGCTAACATTTTTACCGATTCTTGTTATGCTTTTTCAAGGGTCCATCATTCTGCCATAATTTGGAAAAATCGAGATTTCATTACATCAAATGGCAAACAAATAGTGTATGGCAACTTAATTAATCAGTTGTTGGATGCAATCCAATTACCAGCCCAAGTGTCAGTAATCCATTGCAAAGCTCATACAAAAACCCAAGGACCAATTGAATTAGGGAACATACAAGCCGATGTGACTGCCAGATATGCAGCAAGATATGGACCTCTGACAATTCTGAACTTATCTTTGGTGGAAGAAGAAGATCTAAAAAATGCATACTCCCCAAAGGAAGTGAAGGATTGGAAGAAACATCACGGTGCATATCTTGTTAATGGAGTTTGGTTAGGAGCAAATGGAAAACCTATGTTACCTAAATCCTTATATTACACATTTTGCAATGCACTACACCAGAAAGGGCATTATGGAACTCTGGGCATGGCAGATTCTATAAATAGGTATTGGAATGCAAGGGGCATATATGAAGTTGCTATGAGAATTTCACAGAGGTGCAAAATTTGTATGCATTACAACCAGACAATCACAAAAGTTCATAGTCTGGGAGGAAAACCTTTAGCTTACACACCATTTGAATGCTTACAAATTGATTACATCACAATGCCAAGGAGTAATGGTTATAGATATGCTTTAGTAATAGTGGATAGATTAACTAAATGGTCAGAAGCTTTTCCAGCAAAGCGTAACACCTCAGCTTTTGTTGTGAAAATCTTACTAAGAGAATTAATACCTAGATTCTCTATACCATTACATATTGCATTAGATTCTGGGTCCCATTTCTCAAATAAGATTCTAGCTACAGTTTATGAAACATTAGGAATTAAGAGACATCTACACTCAATATTTAGGCCGCAATCTAGTGGGCAGATTGAAGGAGTGAATAAAAGTCTAAAAAATCTTATAACAAAATTATGTGCAGAATCTCACATGAAATGGCCTCATGCATTGCCATTAGCACTATTCCACCTAAGAAGCCAACCCAACAGCATCACACATATTTCACCATTTGAAATGCTGTATGGACATCCACCATTCCATGGCAAAGCACCTCAAAGCATTCACAAATTATCACACCTAGGTATGGAATGCAAGCTATATGAATATATCAAATTGCTCAAGCAATGATTAAATCAACTTCACAAATTAGGCTTGATACATCAAAGAGTACCTTTTGATTTTGATCTACACAACTTCCAACCCGGAGATTATGTTTACACCAGAAACTTCGCTAGGAAGACTGTGTTAGAGCCCAAATGGATTGGACCTTTTCAAATAATATTAACAACTCCAAGTGCAATCAAAATTGAAGGAAAAGATCCGTGATTCCATGTCACCCATGTCAAGCCAGCAAAAGACATGTCCCTACAACAACGACCACAAGACCCAGAAACTATGCAAAACAAAGATCAATTAGCACCAACTGAACAATCAAGCAAGTCCTCAGTAAATCCAAAATCTATTCATAAGACCATAGAACCGGAGCAGCAAATAGAACAACAATCAGAGCATGAATCAGAAGCAGAAGTAGACCAAGAACCAGTAAACAATCAGATTTTACACCCAAATGATTATCCCAATCTCAATCACTTAGAAGAATCATCTGTAAATAATTATGATAATGAAAAAGAATCAATGAAAGAAGAAGACACAACATTTGATTTGCAATCAATACCAGATCTAGAAACTGATAACGACAAATGAATGAAAGCACAAAGACTTAATCACGAACTTTTATTTTTTGGTTACCTATAATAATCACATTTATTAAAATCATAAAAGAAAAGAAGAGAAAATAATCATATATGATAGACATTTAAAAATTTGTTAATGACACAAGTCAGAAGGTGACAACCGCTGGTGCATCAAAGCAACACAAATCAGAAGTTGACAAGCGTGGGTACATCGAACATCTCACTTGTTGCTGACTATGCAGATCTTCACGAGGACAGCAAACCTAAGAACTACAAAGACATCTGTGACCAAATACATCTATCGTAAAGAGGACATCCACACTGTGAAGAGGAACATTGAATCAGCGTGGGACACATGTATTTGGAAAAGAGATAACTTACACCCAACAGAATTCTCACTGCACACAACACTAGATTCCATCCAAGCAGTACATGCTAATTGCAAAAGAATTCCAGTGGAGTAAGTACGTAACACATCATTACACGAATAAGTCAATAGACAACACATAAAGCATTTTCCTGACTTCACATTTACATGTGAAACATAAACTTTCACTTAAGAGAGAAGGGTATATCTGCCTTAGTAAAAGAAAGTCTCTTACTATGGTAGAGACACCGTTTTACTCAAATCACCTGACATGTCATGTACATATGTAATTTTGATTACTAACCATTAGCAATAAGTTTACTAACATACAGGGACAGTTTAGTTAGTTTAGTAAGTTAGTACAGGGACATATTTTTCTAAATTTTCTTTGTAAATATTGTATATAACAAAGGTCTATGGTTTAACCAATAGACTTACAAAAGATATAGGCTTATTTATTATTACTAACATTTCTAACATAGGCATAAGTGTACTAACCTGTTCATACACTAACTTTAGCAAGAGAACTACAATTTAGAAGCATATTTGGAAAAAAGTTGCAAAACTTTTCTTAGTTAATATTATCTGAGTAGTTCATAAAATTAGGTAATGCATAGATAGGATTCATTACTTTGTTCTAGTTAGCAAAAATTAGCCTTGAAAATGTGTGAATGTTTAAAATGTAATTTGTTTTCCTTTCTGTTCAAAATTTTTTTTTGAAAAAATGAAATCCCCATTCCTCTCCTATACTTTTACCTTATCCCGTCTTAGTTTTAGCTTACTTAGTTGTAGCATAGTTTAGGAGATAGCAGCCTTTTATTATTTTGCAAACTTAGTTAGGGATAAGAGCTTAGTAAGAATTTAGCTTAGTATAAGAGTAGTAATACCTTAGACTTTAGTAACTATTAAAATGGTGTTAGTTGCACATTTTGAAAAGAAAAGGGGCATTTGTAGTATACAGAATTGGGGTAATATAGTTTTTTCTAGCTTTGGCTGAGGTCCAAAAGCTGTTAGAGGTTTGGAATCTTGAGGAAAAGGCAGTTGGCTGGATCGTCCATGTAGGGAGGTTGTAAATGAGCCAAGCTGCTCTGATTACCTAGCTTTAATATTGAAATTTAGCCTAGCTTTGACATATTTACTTAAGAAATTATTATTTTAGATAAACCCTTTATATCTTCCTTTCCTAATACCATCCCAGTCTTCCCTCCCTTACCTTATATGTCTGTGGAGTTAATAAGGAGAGTAATTAGAGAGGAGTTAAATCTGTGAAGAGTTACCTAATTGACAGCATTAGTTATAGTTAGTCAGTCATCGTTTATTCCTTTTAGATAGCAATAGCACTTAGTAAAGCTGAGTTTAAAGGCAGGTCCTTACTCAGACTCCA
>NW_025396039.1:1120-1615 GCF_016433145.1 Gracilinanus agilis | reverse complement strand
ATTTTAGTTTACAACAGGCTACAATAAAAGTTATTCTAAAAAAAGGGTAAAAAAAAGGTTAAAAAAGGTCAATGATTTTGGGGGACTACTTACAAGCTGTTCAGAAAAAAAAAGAACTAGGACTTTAGTGTACTACAACCTACACACNTACAATAAAAGTTATTCTAAAAAAAGGGTAAAAAAAAGGTTAAAAAAGGTCAATGATTTTGGGGGACTACTTACAAGCTGTTCAGAAAAAAAAAGAACTAGGACTTTAGTGTACTACAACCTACACACTATCAATGAGAAAAAAGGAAAGAAAAGAAAAGAAAAGAAAAACAGGAAAGCAAAGAAAAAAGAAAAGAAAAGAAAAACAGGAAAGCAAAGAAAAAAGAAAAGAAAAACAGGAAAGCAAAGAAGAAAGAAAAGAAAAGAAAAACAGGAAAGCAAAGAAAAAAGAGAAGAAAAGAAAAACAGGAAAGAAAAGAAAAAAGAGAAAAGAAAAGAAGAACAGGA
>NW_025396039.1:0-1060 GCF_016433145.1 Gracilinanus agilis | reverse complement strand
AAAAAGAGAAAAGAAAAGAAAAACAGGAAAGAACAGAAAAAATATAAAGAAAAGAAAGGAAAATAGGAAAAAAGAAAAGAAAAGAAAAATAGGAAAGGAAAGAAAAGAAAGGAAAGTAAAAGAAAAATAGAAAAGAAAAGAAAGGAAAAGGTCTACAAAAAGCTCAGATATTTGTGGACTACAAGCTACAAATTATTATGAGAGAAAAAGGATCTGGGAATTTGGTAGACTACAAGCTCCAAGTTGGGTTTTTTTGGGGGAAAAGGTCTAAGATTTTAGTGGACTACAAGACATAATTAAAAAAAAAAAAAAAAAAAAAAAAAGGCCTGAGATTTTTGTAGACTACAAGGTGCAAATTGTCCTTTAAAAAAAAAATGGTCTAAGATTTTTGTGGACTACAATGTGCAAATTGTTCTTTAAAAAAAAAATCTAGGATTTTAGTGGACTAGTAGGTGCAAATTGTCCTTAAAAAAAAGTCTAGGCTTTTAATGGTCTACAAGGTGCAAATTGTTTCTGAGTGATAACAAGTCTAGGATTTCAGTGGACAATTAAGTGGCTACAGGTTGTCTTAAAAAAGGGGGTGGAGATCTATGATTTTAGTGGACTAAAAGTTACAAGTTTTGAAAAATTAAAAAATGGCTTTGGATTTCAGTGGACTAAAAGCTACAAGTTGTTCTGAAAAAAAAAATAGTATTTCTTTGGCCTGAAATTCTTAAGTTCTTCTAAAAAAGTCTAAATTTTATGTGGACTACAACCTATAAGTTGATATGAGGAGGAAAGGTCTAGTGGATTCCAAGCTTTTCTGAAAATAAAAAGGATTTTAGTGCTTTTCAAGTTATTCTAAAAAAAAGCTGAAAAAAATGTCTAGGATTTTGTTGGACTGCATGCTATTCAGAAAAACAAAAAGATCTAGGATGTTAGTGCACTACAAATTACATGTTGTTCTGGGGGAAAAGTTGGTCTAGGATTTTGGTGGACTATAACTACAAATTTCCTGAAAAAAAAAAAAAAAACACAAAACAGCTAGGATATTAGTGGACTGTAGTCCACAAAAATATCT
>NW_025396038.1:0-8118 GCF_016433145.1 Gracilinanus agilis | reverse complement strand
CTCTCTCTCTCTCTCTCTCTCTCTCTCTCTCTCTCTCTCTCTCTCTTCCTACCCCCATTCAAATCCTACCAGAGTCCCAAGAGAAGCCCAGATTTCAAAATAGACTTACCCAAGTCAGCATTGAAGAATACCATCTCTTCAGAGAAGTAGAAAAAATTATAGACATAGACTCAGCACAGGTACTAACCCTTGGAACCCAGCAGAAAGTTCCATGTCAGGGATTCCACAAAAGGAAAACAAGGGCTTTCACTAACAGCAGCTATGGGTTACTCTAAGCTTGAGCTCACTTTCCCCTGGATGCTATCTATTTGTGGGCCAGTGTGTCTTAGATTTATTGAGAGGAAGTTTAGAATCAGATCAACTATTCTTACTACCTGGTAACCTTAGGAAATTATCTTTTGTAAAAACAAAAGTCTTAGTTAATTAATAATTAATGGCCATCATCAATTAGAAAATGGCTAAATAAACTGTGGTACATGGAGGTAAAGGAATATTACTGTGCTATAAGAAATTATTTATGTGTTTCACACAGAAAAATATGTAAAGATCTACATGGAATGATGCAGTAAAGTAAGCAAAGCTAAGACAACGATATATATGCAATGATTACTGGACTGTAACTGGAAAGAAAACCACATACAAAAGAAATCAAAGGGGAATGTTGCAAAATTAGCAATAACAAGCATTGCTCAGAAGAAATGTGAAAGGATGCTCCTAACCCATCACTTCACAGAGGTGGGAAGTCCATAGATGTTGCACATTGCACATATTTTGGGACTTTTTCAACGTATAGACCAGTTATGCCTATGCTTTCTTCTTTTCTTTTTACTTTAAAAGATACTTTATTATATGGGATATAATAAATATTCCTCTTCTCTCTGTCAGGAGAAGGGGAAATGACATTGGAAGAACTATGGTGATATTAAAAAATATATCAAAATATATTCCAAAAAAATCAGTGTGCACACCAGAACAGGGCTTATGAGGAATCCCACTAGAGAACAACCCATAACCACTTAGGGTGACCCCTAGAATTCTTATGAGAGAGAAGTGGTAATCATTAATTAGGAACCCAATGTATCAGTATGAATGGGAATTAAAGATGTTGCTTCAAAGGAAGGGTTACAGAGAGATTCTAGATTTCAAGCTGGATGATACCTTAGAGGTTATTTTACATAAGGGAAAAATAGAAGCCCAGAGGGGTAGAACTAACTTGCCCAACATCACATAGGTAGGTAGCTAAGCCAGATCTGAACCTATAGTTTCTGACCCCAAATCCTGCCCTCTTTCCTCTGTATCATGAAAAAATTAAATAATTACACAGTTCACATTTCTATAACATTCATTAGTCTGCAAAGGACTTCACATACACTATTTCATTTGTGTCATACAATATAGTTCAGGCAAGTAGGTGTTATTATACCTATCCAACAGATAGAGAAACTGAGGCTTATAGAGGTAAAGTGACTTACCCACAGCTACACAACCAGTACAGTGTCAGAGGTGGGACTTTAATCTAGTTTTTCCTGACTCCAAATCCAAATCCAAAACCCTCTACACTATATATACCATGTTGCCACTTTATATTGGTCAACAACCATTTACTATCTGATAAGACATAGTTGATTCCTCCCTCCCTCCCTCCCTCTCCCCTTCTTTCCTTTCCTCTTTCCCTCTCTCCTTCCTTTCTCCTTTTCTCCCTCCTTCCTTCCTCCCACTATTCAGTGCATAGAGGGGAAAACCTAGAAATGTCTCATCAATTCTCAGTGCCCCAGTTGCCTATCTATACTGAGAGAGGATTTTCTCAGCAATGATTCACTCTACCCATGAAATCACAGGGCCAGTTTTTTTTTCAGATTCAGGGCTTCTGTCTAACACTTCCTGATTTTCTTCCTGAAGAAAGTATTCCTAACACAGAAGTAGGATGTTACTAAGTAGTCTATAAGTCTTAGACCTCTTTTGAATCTTTTTCCTGAACCATATCTTCCTGGATCTTTTTTTCCCACCTTCCCCCTGTATACTCATTTTTGCAATGAAGTAACTGGAAATCCAGGTATGTCATGCATGTCCACATATGTCTGTATGTTTTTTTTTAAAACCTTACCTTCCATCTTGGAGTCAATACTGTGTATTGGCTCCAAGGCAGAAGAGTGGTAAGGGTAGGCAATGGGGGTCAAGTGACTTGCCCAGGGTCACACAGATGGGAAGTGGCTGAGGCCAGATTTGAACCTAGGACCTCCCCTCTCTAGGCCTGGCTCTCAATCCACTGAGCTACCCAGCTGCCCCCTGTCTGTATGTTTTTAATTTGGAAAGTCTTATTGAGTTCTTTGTTGAATTTCTCTACTTCCTTGTTTCATGTACCAGATGTTGGGGTGTCAACTATAATTATACCTATGCTATTTTGTATAGAATTATTATTTTTTCTTATGTTCATTATGAGCTTTACAAATATTGATGATCACATTCCCAGCAAGATGTTTTTTCTCATTGTCTTAGGGTTCAGAATCAAATGATGTCCACTAATCCCTTTCTGTGCCTCTTTGAGAATGAGCTAGCCTTCCACCAAGAATACCAATTTCTTCACAGTCTCTGGTTTCATTTAAAGCAAGTGTGGTCAGTACTGGCATGATTTACTTCACTTGAGAAGGAGCTCACATTTTGGGTACCAGCAATTTCTCTTTAAATTCTGTGATTCTTTCCAACCCCTGGCCCACTTTCCCACAATTCTACTATGACCCGAAGAAGAGAAGATATGGGGCCATGAGAACTGTCTTCAAATGTTTGAAGGGTTGTCTCATCAAAGAAGAATTAGCTATGTTCTGCTTGGGTCACAGAAAGAACTTGCTACAAAGGACGGAAATTAGTGGGAGGCAGAATCAAGCTCAAAGACAGGAAAAACTAAATGGTGAGAACTGTCCAAATGGTGAATAAGATGTCTTAGAAAGCTGTGAGTTCTCCATCTCTGGAGGTCTTTAAATGGAAAGACTACCTTCCAGGGAAGTTTGACCAGCCCATCCATTGGTCTTCGTAGGCCAGTTCTTTCACATGTGTTTGTAGACTCAGAGACTGACTAGCATATTAGTGCTTAATAAATGTCTTTTTCCCTTCATTCAATCATGGAAGATTTGTTTATACCAAGCCTAGTAGAAAATTCTCAATTTGCACTTCCCAGAGGCTTTCCCCTGGAGAAGCTTTGCTGTGGTACAATGGAACAAGCTATTCTATACTCTTGAAAGTCAACCAATAAGATCTCAGTGGGTGCATTTATACCTTCGAAATCAGTAAATATCACAAATTAGAGCTTGATTTAGTGCTATGCTAATTTTCTACATTTAACAAAGTGGTGGAGAACATGATAATAATGTAAATTTAACTTAAATGTGTTATATGTCCATGTTTTGTTTTATTTAGATAATCAGCAGTTAACCACTTATGAGCATAACCTGAAGGGTTCAAAATTCAAAATAAGAAAGTAGTTAAAGTAGGGTTGAGTTACATGACTTCTACCTGTACCATTCAGCTTATATGATAGCTAGCCAAACTGCTAAGCATAGAAGGGCAAAAAAAAAGGATTAGGCACCTGTGATTACAAATAATGATCTGGTTGAAAGGCTAATAAAAAGTGTACCAACATTCTCATTGCCAGATCTTTCCTTCTACAAAGGGAAAAAAGAAATTTCTCCCTCTTTCCTCCTACCAGTGGTCTCATAATATCATTAGCTTACTAAAGCCCCACTTCCCCAAGATCACATCTTTCAATGCAAGAGACATTTTATAAAAATGAGAGACATTCCAAACACCATTTTTATCCCTGTGATTTACTTCTTATCCTTGTAGGTCCAGTGTCCTACTCCCACAGGGCCCTGATCTCAGTGAGCCAACAGTTTATTTGGTAAATATGGCCATATTCTTGCCTCAAATGATAAGGATACCAAGCTTGCCAAAAGAAAGCAGGTTCCTATGGTAACACTTTCAGCCTGTATAACCTTGGGAAAGTCATCTTTTATCTGTCTCACATTCCCTCTCTGTAAAATGGTGATGATTCCTACTCTCTATCTCTTATGGCCACTAGGTGGCACTGCAGTGGATAGAGTCCTAGACCTGAAGTCAGAAAGTCTCATCTTTCTGAGTTTAAATCTGGACTCAGGCTCAGTCACTCCACCCTGATTGCCTCAGTTTCCTCATCTGTCAAAGGAACCGATGGCAGGCCACTTCAGTATCCTTGCCAAGAAAACTCCAAAAGAGGTCACAAAGAATTGGACACAACTAAAATGATGGAAACATAGCATCTCCCTACATGCCAGCCAATGTGCCATTTGCTACCAATTCAAAAACAAAAGGACCATAGGCCCTGCCAACAAGTAACTTAAAGTCTGCTAGGGGAAAAATCAATCAATCAGCATTAATTAAGGTCCTGCTGTGTGCCAAGTACTATGTCAGATGTTAGGGATAAAAAACACCAATGAAAACAGCCACTCTCAAGGAGTTCAAATTCAAGGGGGATCAATGTAAATCAATAAACATTCAGTAAGCACCTACTATTTGTCAGGCACTATGGCACATGATAAAGACACAAAGGCAAGAGTAAAACAGTCACAGGATTACTCAGCTGGAAGGAACCTGAAAAGTCACTGAGCCCAGTCCTTCAAGGAACTCACATTCCATAGGCTAATGACATGCTACATGTAGGTATATACAATGCAAAAATAAGGTAATAGGGGAGCATTAATAGGAGAAAAAGACCTGTATAGGAAATAGCTTTGTAAATAGTAAGCCTGATAAAAATGTGAGTTATTTTTAAAGCATCTGAAAATCACTTTACCCTCTATCTGAGCTCCAGGAGGGCAGGCGTGTTTTGTCACTCTATCTTTCCTCTGTAACCTCAGTATTGTTTCTCTGTACTGCTGCTTTGTAGGGAGCCTGCATGAAATTATCCATCTCTCTTTTTCCCTCCATCCAGTCTTCTTTCAGGAGGCCATGGCTTTCCCTGAGGCACCTGGGATTCAAGAGGCACATTGTGTGGCCACTGTGATGTCTGGCTACTCAAGAAAATCCTTCCAAGGTCTTCCCAATATTTGATCATCCCTAAACACCAGTTTGTGGGAGGCAGCTCTGAGGACATACATATCTGGACATATTATGGAGTCTGGACAGGTTAGACAACATCCTAAATTCATTTGTCTAGGCTAGAGAATTTGTCTTCCTTGGGACCAACTAAAGTAGAGGGCACAGGTCTACAGCTGCAGAACTGACATGAAAAGATTCATAAGAAACTCCTAGGCTATTTTTCTTCACAAATGGAAAACTGGAGGAAAAGAGCCCTTCAGAAAGCTCTCAGAAAACAGACAGAACATAGGCAGAAGAAGAGGCTGTGTTAGAAAAAAACAATGGAAAGCTGTGATTGATTTTTGAGGGAGAAAACATCAGGGTCTCTTGTCTACTTGCATACTAATTTAGGTGAGATGGAGCTATTGGAGGGAGAGAGGTGAAAGGCAGAGAACAATCAGGAGGGGTGGATCAAAAGAGCTGGCCACTGCCTTCAGACCTCCCTTAAAGCAATTCTGACCTTTCCATCTGCCACTGCTGCAGTCACTACTATCACTTAAGTTGATTGGAGGGATGAGAGGGTCAGTGCAGTAAAGAAGTTAGGGAAAAATCTGAATGAAGGGGCAGAGGTCAAGAGGCAAAGGGAGGCTCAAGCTTATGATCCTGGAACAGTTTGATTGAGTAAGAGACCACCAAGGCACAGGGATTCCAAGAAATGGATTGTCAGTAGGGAGGTGGCCAGGAAGCCAGTGAGTAAAGCTGCACAGTGCTGGGGGGCACAGGAATCCAAGATGCCAGCCAACAGGAAAAATAAGATTGGCCAGCTGACAGGGATGGGGGAAACAGAGCAGGGACTAAATGAGAATCAGCTACAAAATTAAGCCATCTTCCTAGATGAGCCAATTGGCAGGCCTTTGTTTAGGCTGCCCTCTTCTTTTCTTCTCTTCTCTCCTAGAAGGGAACCAAAGCCTGTGAAGGGTGAGTAAAGTCATGGGATACAGCAAGATGAATTCAGTTTTTTTTTTATCCTGGGACTCCATTCTAGGAGCATAGGGCCACAACCAGTAGGCAATGGGTCGCTCAGGGTCGCCCAGCTGGGAAGTGTCTGAGCCCGGATTTGAACCTAGGCCCTTTCGTCTCTAGGCCTGGCTCTCAATCCACTGAGCTAGCCCAGCTGCCCCTACTTTAGGTTGCAGTTTCTTTAGCAGATGTAGTTTTTACAGGGTGGGGTTGCTAGCCCCATGCCCAACCCTCCTCCTTTTTCATCTGGGCTAGGGACTGTCCTTAGCCCAGGAGTGGTAAGGGTGGGCGATAGGGGTCAAGTGACTTGCCCAAGGTCACACAGCTGGAAGTGTCCGAGGCCGGACTTGAACCTAGGACCTCCAGTCTCTAGGCCTGGCTCTCAATCCACTGAGCCACCCAGCTGCCCCAAGATGAATTCAGTACACAAGGGCAATAAAGGTCACTACCCACATGTAGGGAATATAAGCCATTTTAAACCCAAAATGGGCCCTACCCTATGCATGATCCTGCCTCTAAAATTGGATGAGAGCAGAAAACAATGGAGCTACTTTATTTTTTGGGGTTTATTATTTTTTTTAATTTAGAATATTTTCCCATGGTTACATGATTCAGGTTCTTTCCCTCTTCCCCCTCCCCCCTATAGCCAACACATAATTCCACTAGGTTTTACATGTATCATTGATCAAGACCTATTTCCATATTATTGATAGTTGCACTAGGGTGATTGTTTAGTGTCCACATCCCCAATAATATCCCCATCAACCCAAGTGTTCAAGCAGTTGTTTTTCTTCTGTTTCTACTCCGACAGTTCTTCCTCTGAATGTGGCAGGTTTTCTTTCTCATAAGTCCCTCAGCCTTGCTCTGGATCCTTGCATTGCTGCTAGTAGATAAGTCCATTATGTTTGATTGTACCACAGTGTATCAGTTTCTGTATACATCGGTTTCCTGGTTCTGCTCCTTTCACTCTGCATCAATTCCTGGAGGTCATTCCAATTCACATGGAATTCCTCCAGTTCGTTATTCCTTTGAGTACAATAGTATTCCATCACCAACAGATACCACAATTTGTTCAGCCATTCCCCAATTGAAGGACATTCCCTCATTTTCCAATTTTTTGACACCACAAAGAACATGGCTATAAATATTTTTGTACAAGTCTTTTTCCCTATGATCTCTTTGGGGTATAAACCCAGCAGTGGTATGGCTGGATCAAAGGGCAGTATTTTATAGCCCTTTGAGCACAGTTCCAAATTGCCATCCAGAATAGTTGGATCAACTCACAACTCCAACAGCAATGCATTAATGTCCCAATTTTGCCACATCCCCTCCAACATTCACCACTTTCCTTTGCTGTCATGTTAGCTAATCTGCTAGGTGTGAGGTGGTACCTCAGAGTTTAGAACACTTTGTCATGTGTTTTATTGACAGTTTTGATTTCTTTATCTGAAAATTGTCTATTCATGTCCCTTGCCCATTTATCAACTGAGGAATGGAGCTACTTTAAGCAAACACAGCATACAAAGATTTAATCTCAAAGTTAAAAGATCAATGTGGGGGCAATATTGGCACCATCAAATATTTCTTGGTTTTACAAAGGATAATCATTTGGGATCCTCCAAATAGGTGCTGTTGCACTGGGCAATTTTACTCATAGACTGCATTTATATGAGCTGACTTTTCCAAGGCACAGGAATTAAAGAAGGCAACCCATAGGTAAGAGCATATAGCTGGAGACAACCTTTTACAGGGAAGAGAATTGGGAAAGGAAAGAACTTGTCCAAAGTCATACAGGTAGGAGAAACTCCATTATCCAACAAAGCACCTTGCACTTTGGGCTTAATAAATGTTTGCTTTCTCTGCCTTCTTTCTGGGAAACAACCAAAATCTCTCTGGTTCTCTTTTAAGCCTATTTCTAAAGATCCCCAAAGGGCCATAGATCTCATAAAAACCTTTCAGATATTTGAAGATAGTCATATATGCTCTCTTTCTCCCTCTCTATTATATATATATATATATATATATATATATACACATACATATACATACACA
>NW_025396037.1:0-5930 GCF_016433145.1 Gracilinanus agilis | reverse complement strand
ATATATATATATATATGCCTTCTGGATAAGGTCTTCTGTGATCCAGGGAATGATGGAAGGTCTGAGACACTTAAAAATAAATTATATTAATAAAAAACAAAATTAATAAAAAGAAATAGGGGTCACTAATAGACACATGAGGATTCTTGCAGGCCACATATTGCTATAGATTAAAAATATAATGTTATAAATGTTTCATTGTATTTTATTTATTTTATTAAATATTTTCCAATTGCATTTTAATTTGATTGGGACACACTTGGGAAGTAATATAGACAAGTATACAACCTACCCACATGTGTAATATCTCTGCCCTACACTATTTCATTTACTTAGAAGCCTTTGATATAAAATAATACAAATCAACATTGCCGATGGCAGCCAAAGTAAGAAGATCATAAGCAACATTTAGAAATATATAGTTTCCATCAATATCTCTGTATTCTGCTTGAGTCAGACCAAATGTAGGTAACTATAACCAATACTGGATATCTTTGTTTAAAAAGAACATTTAAAAACTGGAGCATATGCAGGCAGTGTAAATGAGAATGAAATATATAGGCATTGAGTCCATACCTTTGGAATAATGTGTTCACAGAACTAGAGATATCTAACCTAAAGAAGAGGAGTGTTAGGGAGATATCATAGTTATACGGACATATTTGAAGAACTAACCTGCGGAAGAAATGGATTGGACTTAGTTCTGCCACTTGCACCCAATCAAAATATTAGTAATAAGTAGAATTTAAATATATACAAATTTAGACTGGATATTGGATGAAAAATAGTTAATAAATTGTGTCATTCCAAAGTTGGATAGGACATTATATAAAGCAGTGTCTATCTTGTCACTGGTGTATTCAATAAGATGTGAATGACTACCTTTTTTAAGTTGTATTGATGATTTTGGAGTTGGAAAAGAGAGAGTAGCTTAGATTTCTTGACTTAATAGTCATTTCATATCTGATTCTTTGAGTGTATTGTATATGCATGCTTATATATTTATGAAATAAAAACACTGATTTTTTTTATAAAATATACAAATATTACTTTCAGGACCTGGGGTTCCTATCAGGCAAGATGTGGGGGATACAAGAACAGGGCCAGAGAAATAAGCTTCCACATTTTCAAGCACTACTATCAATCTCAAAGGGATGGGGTGCAGTACTCCTTTTAATAAATTTGCTATTTATTAAATTAAATTTGCTAAAGGTAGCATATTTGCTTCAATTTCCTTCTTGTGCCCTGTAGAGGGTATTTGATGCACAAAGCAAAATTAAGTCAATTTTTTTCTTTTAGTCATGTTGTACTGATTTTGGTAAAAAGTTTTCTTTTTTTTTAAAGATATTCAATGACTTTAAAAGAAGTTGGTATGTCAATTCTTAAGTATTTATAAGAAAAACAATGGTAAATGGTTTTATCTGATGATATTTGAAATATTAACATTATAACTTCACTGGGCAACATGATAGTGGAAAGAGAGGATTTGGAGTCAGAGGTTTGGGTTTCAAGTCCTAACTCTCCCTCTCATGACCTGTGTAATCTAGAGGATTTTTGCTTAATTTCAGATACTCTTTTTCAAATGTGGGAATACAATTAGATAATCATTAAGTTTCTTTCCATCTCTTAATCTTTGATTCTGTGATTTTATATAAGATAGGCCATAAGCACAATGTAAAATATTTAATTGAAGAAATCTCTGGAACAAAAACGAAGAACTAAAACTTATGGAATTGCTATATAATTTTCATATTTCCCAGCATCAAGTAGAACTTTTATAAAAATTCACCATGTATTAGTGAACAGCTATATTCCAAATAAAGTTAGTGATAGAAAACACATTTTTTATGGACCACAGTGTGATTGAGATAGTAATCAGTTTAGGAAACAGAAATAAATTTTTAAAATCAAATAAGTGGGAAAAGAATTAAATCATGAGACTACTATATAATGCAGGCTACTAGCTGGCACTGTAGAGTTAAGAAGAGTCATCTTCATGAATTCATATCTGTTTTCAGATACTTAATAACTGTTTGACCCTGGGCAAGTCAATTAACTGCTTATCTTAGTTCTTCATATATAAAATAAACTTGAGAAGAATTTGGTCACAAAGCTAAGAAGCTTCTGAGTAGTTTTTAATTCATATCTTACTGCCTTTAAGCCTAATGCTCTAACCAGAGCATCATGTAGTTGCCAAATTAAGAGAACAATGGGATTCAAAATAATGAGTGGGCCAAAGAACATATTATAGAAATAATTAACTATTATGTGAAAGAAATCATAATGATGAAATGCATACAAAATTCTTAGAATACAGTTAACACAGTTCCAGGGGGAAATTTTATACCTCTAGTAATACACATTAACATAATTGAAAAAATGTAAGAAATGAATATACATTTAAAAATTAGAATGCCCACAAATAAATCAACCTAAAATAATTCTAACAGAAGAGATATTAAAAATTGTAAGGAGAAATAGATGAACTGGAACTATAGGAGGAAAAAAATGAAGGAGAAATAATCTATAACTAGGGAAGAAAAAATGGCATACAGAACTAAAGGATGGTTATTTGAAAAGAATAGATGTATAAACTTTTATCCAATTTGATTAAAAAGAAGAGGGTAGAAAACCAAATGAGCAAAAAATAGGAACTAACCAAAGTGAAATCACATTAAAAATAAAATAAATGAAAAGAATTATATTATAATAATGATAAATTATAGCAAGAATTTCTATAGTACTTTCCAATTACTATCTTATCTGAACCTTGCATCTTAGGAGCTAAGTGCTCTTATCTTCCTTTTACAAATGACAAATACAAGGCAAGCTCACTACTGATTTAGACCACAGAGCTAGTAAATGTCTGAGATCAGATTTGAGCTCACGTCTTTCTAACTTTGATCTCAGCACTCTAATTCTATCCAGATAATTTTTCGTATCATACCCATATGGTTTTTTTTATCATATTGTGGTTATTTAATCATTTCAATTCTTTCCAACTATCTGTGACCTCTTTCGGGGTTTCGTGGCACAGATATTGGTGGCATTCACTATTTTCTTCTCTAGTTCATTTTACACATGAGGAACTGAGGCAAACAGGGTTAAGTCACTTGCTTAGGTTCACACCACTAATATGTCTGAGGCTAGATTTGAACTCAGGATGATAAGGCTTTCTGATTCCAAGTCCAGGGCACTATTTACTATGCCATCAAGCTAGCCTTTCTTTTCTTATACATGAAGACTTTTCTGATCCTTTCTAACTATCCTACTTTCCTTCCCTAATTACTTGGTACTTCATTTTGTATTCATTTGAACTAATTCTCTTTATACATATATTCTGTATAAATGGTGTGTGTATATGTGTATATATTTATTTAGATATATGTGTGTGTGTGGTCTCCCTTAATATAACGTAAGCACTTAAAGCGAGTATTATTTCATTCTCTGTACGCATTTTTCCAGTGCCGCAAATAACAGCCAGCCTTAAATTGGCATTCAATAAGTGATTGTCATTTGATAGGTTCATTTCTTATCTTTTTATTGAAATTGACAAGGTATGAATGAGCAGATAATAATCTCAAAATATTATGCTTTTTCTTTGTAGTTCTTGTGGTAATTCAATTGACTTTTCCATATTATATGGTAAGCCATTAAGTGAATATATTAAATGCTGATATATAATTTTCCTTCATGGCATTAAATATAATGTAGTTTGTCAGCTTTTCTCTTTTTTCCATGATTATTTTTATTATTTCATTGCATGATATTGCTACATAATGCTATCATTTCAAGTGTTTTTATTATAAGAAATGAATTGTTCAATTATACTTTCTAATCTATTTTGTTACCCTCCCATTTAAGGTGAGTTCATCTCATTACTTTCCCAGATATGAAGTTACTGTGCTTTCTCCTCCATAATATTTTCCCATTCTTACTTTCCATCTTGTTCGCCTATATTATCTTCAAGAAGGTGGAGAGAAATGAAAAACAATGGGATTTACATTTATCTGATCCCATTCTTGTCTATTTTCAACCAGAACTCTGATTACAGGTTCTTACATCTTCCTTCATTTTAATCATCATTTTATATTTCCTCTCCAAAGCTGAAATTTGTTTTTGTTGTAATCATTCCCTCTTCAATTCTTAAACCTCCTATCTCATCCTGACAACTTGTCTCATTTCATATATGCTCTTCCAGTCTCTACATATGTTTGTACATTCAGTTTTCCTTTGACAAGTTTCAATAATAACAGTTCCTAAGATGCTAGTCTGCCATCAATTGCATCTTTGTTTACTCTTCTGACATATCTTTGATTAAGAGAAAAAGTGTTTTCTCTTTTTATTTCTTCCCTAATGAATAGGAGAGAAAACGATGGAAGAGAACAAGATGGAAGAGAACACAGTAATCATAATAGTAAATGAAAATGGTTTTAACTCACCAATAAAACAGAAGTGTAGAGCAGAATGGATTAAAAATTAGTCTTATGATATGTTGTTTACAAGAAACTCATATAAAGCAGGGATATACATAAGAGTAAATGTAAGAATTGGAGTAGAATGTGTGCCCCTCTTCATTTCCTTTAGTTTTTCTCTTCCAATACAAACCCATCAAAATAAGATGTCTCTAGCACAGTGATGGCGAATCTATGACACAGGTACCAAAGATTGCATGCAGACCACTCTCTGTGAGCACATACTGCCCTGTCCAACCGTAGAGTTCTTTACTAGAAAGGGAGAGGGATTTGGGAGGGGGTACTCCCCTCCCTGACTTGACCCAAACACCATACCTGATGACATTTTTTCACATTACTTATCCCTCTGCGTAGAAGCACAATGAGAGTGCACAGTGAGAGTGGCGATAAGGTGGACAACTCACAGGTCACAGAGTTGGAGGGTTGTAGAGCACTTGGACCACTCCCTTCCCCCCTCTCTACATTTTTTCCACTCCTGCCTAGGTGATATAACTTACCCCTTTTTAAATTTCTATTCCCTTTTTTCCCAGTGTAATCCTCCTTTTCAATCTTGATTTTTTTTCATGTAATCCAAATCAACTTACTCCCTCACCCACTATGTATATTCCTTCTAAATACTCTGATGATAAATTTTAAGAGTTACAGATATCATTTTTCCATGTAGGAATATAGACAGAACATACTGAACCCCTTAAATTTTCTCTTTCTTATTTACCTTTTTAGACAATTTTCTGTTCTGGTCTAGTCTTTTCATTAGGAATGCTTAGATATCTTCTATTTCATTAAATTATCATTTCCACCCCCCTGAAAGCATATACTCAATTTTGCTGGATCAGTGATTCTTGGTTGTAAACCTAGTTCCTTTGCCTTCTAGATTGTCATGCTCCAAGCCTTCTGGTCCTTTAATGTAGAAGAAGGTAAGTCCTATATAATCTTGACTATGGTTCCATGCTATTTGGATAGTTTCTGATTGTTTGAAGTATTTTCTCCTTGGCCTAGGAGCTCTTAAATTTGGCTAAAATATTCCTGAGAGTTGGGATTTAGGGATTTCAAGAGGTGATCAGTAGATTTGTTAAATTTCTATTTTACCTTCTTGTTCAAGAATATCAAATCAATTTTCTTTGATAATGTCTTGTAATATGAGGTCTATTTTTTATCATTGCTTTGAGGTAGTCCAATAATTCTTAAATCATTTCTCCTGAATCTATTTCCCAAGTCATTTGTTTTTCATCTGGATATTCCATATTTTATTCTATTTTTCCATTCATTTAATTTTGTTTTATTTATTGATGTCTCATTTTTAAGAAATGATTTCCTTCCATGAGCTTTTGTACTTTCTATTCCATTTGGTCAATTCTACTTTTAAATATTTCATTGGATTCATAGGATCCTATATCATAATATTAAGCTCATAAGAAAACTAAGTTATCCCACCATTTTACAGGTGAGATTTTT
>NW_025396036.1:0-2567 GCF_016433145.1 Gracilinanus agilis | reverse complement strand
GAAGCGCCATATCCAGGGCAGGGAGAAGCAAGAGCCCCAGGATATTCAGTCTTCAATCATATTTAGAGTGTTCTAATAGTAGCACACACTCTGCACTTCAGGGTTTGCAATGCTCTTATTTATATAAGTCTATTTATATACAAGAATATAAATATAAACACATTTATATTAAAATGAGAAGTCTCTCTCTATATATATATATTGACTTCTCATTTTCTCTTCACAAAAAGCAGGTGGAAGTTAAGTGATTGCCCAGTCTGTGGGAAAGGCCAGGTTTGAACTCAGCTCTCTCTGACTCCAGATTAAGCATTTAATCCCATTTACCCACTAGCACTAGATTTTAGAGACAACATTGATAGGGAAAGAAACTAGAGCCCTTGGCAGACAAACAGCTTTTTTTTTTTTAAACCCTTACTTTCCATACTGTGTATTGGTTCCAAGGCAGAAGAGTGTAAGGGCTAGGCAATGGGGGTCAAGTGACTTGCCCAGGGTCACACAGCTGGGAAGTGTCTGAGCCCAAATTTGAACCTAGCACCTCCCATCTTTGGATCTGGCTCTCAAGCCACTGAGCCATCTAGCTGCTCCCAGAGATAGCTGTTAAAGAAAGCTAAAGAAGAGTCATGATTTAAGGAAATTCATATCAAAATGGGGTGACTCATTCTGCTTCATCCCAGATATTAGAACCAGGATGAAGCAGGTTAAAGCAATTTGGGGTTCAGGAGAAAGTTTGCAAGGGACTGCTTTGGGTGGGAGATTCCCTTTCACTGAAGGCTGCTGTCAGAATGGATCACTACTAGGAACCGGAGGGTTCTTGGAGGGAATTCCCATTCTGATGTGGGTTGGACGGATCTTCTGAGGCCTCTTTCTGGCTGAGATTGTGTGAAGAGGAGATCGTGATGCGCCCCATGTATCGGCATGGATTGGTAGGAGAGCCAAAGGGTGCCCTGCCACAAATACCAGGATCTGGAAATTCTACTTACTGGCGGAGACGCATGCTCCTATGACAGTTTAAATGAGAAAGATTGGGGGGGGGTTAGGGTATAAACATTAACATTAATATATAATAATAACTTGGAGGCTCCACGTCAATCAATGCCTGCTGTGATTTCAAGGAGAAGCCAGAATCCTAGGATGTCACACCTCATATTGATGATTTCCAACCACAAAGGACCCTGTAGTCCAGGGATGGTGAACCTTTTAGAGACCGAATGCCCAAGCTGCAACTCTCACACTGCATATGAGTTGCTCCCCTTCTCCCCTCTCCCTTTACCCCAGACAGGAGAGGGAGGAAGAGTTCCCATTGGGCTGCTGGGCAGAGGGGCGGGTCATGTGAGAAATATGCTCAGGCACATGGAGAGGGGGAGGGGAGCCACCGCCTCTGGCACGCGTGCCATAGGTTCACCAGCATGGCAAAAGTCTCTCCCTCTCACTACAGAGGAGGACCCAAGGCTCAGGAAACAAACCCAGGACCTGAAGCACATCTGGGGGGTTAAAACTCCTCTAATATTCATTCTAAGACAGAAGAATGGCAAGGGCCAGGCAAATGGAACTGACTTGCCCAGGGACACACAGCCAGGAAATATATCCTAGGTTAGGTTTGAATGACTCCAGAGCTGACTTTCTATAACCTGGGGCAGTTTGATACAGGTCATGCATGCACTATAATAGACAACATTTATGGTGCTTACTACATGCCCCAGGCATTTGTCTCTCATTTAATCCTCATGATAACTCCAGGGGGTAGGTTCTGTTATCCCCATTTTAGAGATGAAGAAACTGAGGCAAATAGTAATGAGGAGACTTACCCAGGGTCATGCAGCTAGTTAATATCGAAGGTCACATTTGAACTCTGGACCTTCCTGACTCCAAGCCTGACACTATCCATTGTCCCACTGACACCCTTAAGAAGATGACTTTGACTCAACAAGGGAAGGAAATGGGATTGAGTGGGGAGAAGAGACCGGTTTATAAGAGCCCAGTTAGTGGCTGGAATGAGCTACTGAGTCATCTTGGGGGCACCTGGGCATGGACAGATGTGGCTCCAGCCAGGGGTGTCTGTGTCCAGATGAAGAGGATGACCTCCTTTTGGGATCCTGGGAGAGAATAATCAGATCAGTAAAGCCTGCCTGTGGCTGTGGTACAGTGGAAGGGGACCTCTCTGGAGTCAGAAGACACAAGTTTAAATCCTGCCTCTGTTCCTGCTCAGGGGGTTTTGGCCAAATGGCTTAGTCTCTCTGGTCTTGGTTCCTTTTGTGTAAAATGAGAAGTTTGGAGCCAGAGACCCCTGAGGGCCGGTGTGCCCTCCTTTGTCTCCAGCTCATTTTACAGGTGGTCTGGTGGGTGTAAAGAGACATGGTTCTGGGAGCAGCTAGAAGGCTCAGTGGATAGATTGTTGCCAGGTCCGAAGACAGGAGGACCAGGGTTCAAATCTGCCTTCAGATACTTCCTAGTTGTGTATCCCTGGGTAAAATCACTTAACCCCAGTTGCCTAGTCCTTAGCACTCTTCCTCCTTGAAATCCATACTTAGATTTCAAATATACTTGGATTCAATCTATACTTAGATTTC
>NW_025396035.1:0-2616 GCF_016433145.1 Gracilinanus agilis | reverse complement strand
GAAGCGCCATATCCAGGGCAGGGAGAAGCAAGAGCCCCAGGATATTCCATCTTCAATCATATTTAGAGTGTTCTAATAGTAGCACACACTCTGCGCTTCAGGGTTTGCAATGCTCTTATTTATATAAGTCTATTTATATATTTATATACAAAAATATAAATATAAACACTTACATTTATATTAAAATGAGAAGTCTCTCTCTCTATATATATATTGACTTCTCATTTTCTCTTCACAACCCTGAAAGGTAGGTCTTATTTCTGTTCCTGTTTTACAAAAAGCAGGTGGAAGTTAAGTGATTGCCCAGTCTGTGGGAAAGGCCAGGTTTGAACTCAGCTCTCTCTGACTCCAGATTAAGCATTTAATCCCATTTACCCACTAGCACTAGATTTTAGAGACAACATTGATAGGGAAAGAAACTAGAGCCCTTGGCAGACAAACAGCTTTTTTTTTTTTTTAAACCCTTACTTTCCATACTGTGTATTGGTTCCAAGGCAGAAGAGTGGCAAGGGTAGGCAATGGGGGTCAAGTGACTTGCCCAGGGTCACACAGCTGGGAAGTGTCTGAGCCCAAATTTGAACCCAGGACCTCCCATCTCTGGGTCTGGCTCTCAAGCCACTGAGCCATCTAGCTGCTCCCAGAGATAGCTGTTAAAGAAAGCTAAAGAGGAGTCATGATTTAAGGAAATTCATATCAAAATGGGGTGACTCATTCTGCTTCATCCCAGATGTTAGAACCAGGATGAAGCAGGTTAAAGCAATTTGGGGTTCAGGAGAAAGTTTGCAAGGGACTGCTTTGGGTGGGAGATTTCCCTTTCACTGAAGGCTGCTGTCAGAATGGATCACTACTAGGAACCGGAGGGTTCTTAGAGGGAATTCCCATTCTGATGTGGGTTGGACGGATCTTCTGAGGCCTCTTTCTGGCTGAGATTCTGTGAAGAGGAGATCGTGATGCGCCCCATGTATCGGCATGGAGATGGATTGGTAGGAGAGCCAAAGGGTGCCCTGCCACAAATACCAAGATCTGGAAATTCTACTTACTGGCGGAGACGCATGCTCCTATGACAGTTTAAATGAGAAAGATTGGGGGGGGGTTAGGGTATAAACATTAAAATTAATATATAATAACTCGGAGGCTCCACGTCAATCAATGCCTGCTGTGATTTCAAGGAGAAGCCAGAATCCTAGGATGTCACACCTCATATTGATGATTTCCAACCACAAAGGACCCTGTAGTCCAGGGACGGTGAACCTTTTAGAGACCGAATGCCCAAGCTGCAACTCTCACACTGCATGTGAGTTGCTCCCCTTCTCCCCTCTCCCTTTACCCCAGACAGGAGAGGGAGGAAGAGTTCCCATTGGGCTGCTGGGCAGAGGGGCGGGTCATGTGAGAAATATGCTCAGGCACATGGAGAGGGGGAGGGGAGCCGCCGCCTCTGGCACGCGTGCCATAGGTTCACCAGCATGGCAAAAGTCTCTCCCTCTCACTACAGAGGAGGACCCAAGGCTCAGGAAACAAACCCAGGACCTGAAGCACATCTGGGGGGTTAAAACTCCTCTAATATTCATTCTAAGACAGAAGAATGGCAAGGACCAGGCAAATGGAACTGACTTGCCCAGGGACACACAGCCAGGAAGTATATCCTAGGTTAGGTTTGAATGACTCCAGAGCTGACTTTCCATAACCTGGGGCAGTTTGATACAGGTCATGCATGCACTATAATAGACAACATTTATGGTGCTTACTACATGCCCAGGCATTGTCTCTCATTTAATCCTCATGATAACTCCAGGGGGTAGGTTCTGTTATCCCCATTTTAGAGAAACTGAGGCAAATAGTAATGAGGAGACTTGCCCAGGGTCATGCAGCTAGTTAATATCGAAGGTCACATTTGAACTCTGGACCTTCCTGACTCCAAGCCTGACACTATCCATTGTCCCACTGACACCCTTAAGAAGATGACTTTGACTCAACAAGAGAAGGAAATGGGATTGAGTGGGGAGAAGAGACCGGTTTATAAGAGCCCAGTTAGTGGCTGGAATGAGCCACTGAGTCATCTTGGGGCCACCTGGGCATGGACGGATGTGGCTCCAGGCAGGGGTGTCTGTGTCCAGATGAAGAGGATGACCTCCTTTTGGGATCCTGGGAGAGAATAATCAGATCAGTAAAGCCTGCCTGTGGCTGTGGTACAGTGGAAGGGGACCTCTCTGGAGTCCGAAGTCACAAGTTTAAATCCTGCCTCTGTTCCTGCTCAGGGGGTTTTGGCCAAATGGCTTAGTCTCTCTGGTCTCGGTTCCTTTTGTGTAAAATGAGAAGTTTGGAGCCAGGGACCCCTGAGGGCCGGTGTGCCCTCCTTTGTCTCCAGCTCATTTTACAGGTGGTCTGGTGGGTGTAAAGAGGCATGGTTCTGGGAGCAGCTAGAAGGCTCAGTGGATAGATTGTTGCCAGGTCCGAAGACAGGAGGACCAGGGTTCAAATCTGCCTTCAGATACTTCCTAGTTGTGTATCCCTGGGTAAAATCACTTAACCCCAGTTGCCTAGTCCTTAGCACTCTTCCTCCTTGAAATCTATACTTAGATTTCAAATATACTTGGATTCAATCTATACTTAGATTTC
>NW_025396034.1:0-6482 GCF_016433145.1 Gracilinanus agilis | reverse complement strand
GAAGCTAGATAATCTAAGAGCTCGCTCATTGACTTCCTCCCTTCACGAAGATCCAGTCAACTGCCTCTCCTCAAGATTCTAAAACCTCTAACAGCTTTTTGGAACTCAGCCAAAGCTAGAAAAAACTATAACCCCAATTCTGTATACTACAAATGCCCCTTTTCTTTTCAAAATGTGCAACTAGCACCATTTTAATAGTTACTAAAGTCTAAGGGATTACTACTCTTATACTAAGCTAAATTCTTACTAAGCTCTTATCCCTAACTAAGTTTGCAAAATAATAAAAGGTTGCTATCTCCTAAACTATGCTACAACTAAATAAGCTAAAACTAAGATGGGATAAGGTAAAAGTATAGGAGAGGAATGGGGATTTCATTTTTTCAAAAAATTTTGAACAGAAAGGAAAACAAATTACATTTTAAACATACACACATTTTTAAGGCTAATTTTTGCTAACTAGAACAAAGTAATGAATCCTATCTATGCATTACCTAATTTTTATGAACTACTCAGATAATATTAACTAAGAAAGTTTTGCAAATTTTTTTCCTAATATGCTTCTAAATTGTAATTCTCTAGCTAAAGTTAGTATATGAATAGGTTAGTACACTTATGCCTATGTTAGAAATGTTAGTAATAATAAGTAAGCCTATATCTTTTGTAAGTCTATTGGTTAAACCATAGACCTTTGCTATGTACAATATTTACAAAGAAAATTTTAGAAAGATCTGTCCCTGTACTAACTTACTAAACTAACTAAACTGTCCCTGTGTGTTAATAAACTTATTGCTAATGGTCAGTAATCAAAATTACATATGTACATGACATGTCAGGTGATTTGAGTAGAACGGTGTCTGTACCAATAGTAAGAGATTTTCTTTTACTAAGGCAGATATACCCTTCTCTCTTAAGTGAAAGTTTATGTTTCACATGTAAATGTGAAGTCAGGAAAATGTTTTATGTGTTGTCTATTGACTTATCCGTGTAATGACGTGTTACATACTTACTCCACCGGAATTCTTTTGCAATTAGCATGTACTGCTTGGATGGAATCTAGTGTTGTATGCAGTGAGAATTCTGTTGGGTGTAAGTTATCTCTTTTCCAAATACATGTGTCCCACGCTGATTCGATGTTCCTCTTCACAGTGTGGATGTCCTCTTTACGATAGGTGTTTTCGGTCACGGATGTCTTTGTAGTTCTCAGGTTTGTTGTCCTTGTGACGATCTGCGTAGTCAGCAACAAGTGAGATGTTTGATGCACCAGCGCTTGTCATCTTCTGACTTGTGTCAGGAACAAATTTTTTAAATGTCTATCATATATGATTTTTTTCTTCTTCTTTTCTTTTATGATTTTAATAAAGATGATTATTATAGGTAATCAAAAAATAAAAGTTCGTGATTAAGTCTTTGTGTTTTCATTCATTCATTGTCGTCATCAGTTTCTAGATCTGGTATTGATTGCAAATCAAATGCTGTGTCTTCTTCCTTCATTGATTCTCTTTCATTATCATAACTATTTACAGATGATTCTACTAAGTGATTGATATTGGGATAATCATTTGGGTGTAAAATTTGATTGTTTACTGGTTCTTGGTCTACTTCTGCTTCTGATTCATGCTCTGATTGTTGTTCTGTTTGTTGCTCTGTTTCTATGGTCTTATGAATAGATTTTGGATTTACTGAGGACTTGCTTGATTGTTTAGTTGGTGCTAATTGATCTTTGTTTTGTATAGTTTCTGGGTCTTGTGGTCGTTGTTGTAGGGACATGTCTTTAGCTGTCACTACGGCTGCTTTAGTATAGCTCTGATTGTCTACTACTTATGATGATCCATCTGTGAATAAGGTAATATCAGGGTCTTTCATTGGCTTATCGTCTAAATCAGGTCTTGTTTTATGCATGATGTTAAGTGCATCTTCACAGATGTGTAGACTTTCTCCTTCCAGAGGTAAATCTGAAATCAGAGTTGCAGGATTTATGTTTCTGCACCGGTGAAAAGTTATATTTTCACTAGCCAACAGAATCGCTTGGTATCTTGATAATCTCTGAGAAGTGAATGCCTGTAAGTTGGTGTTTTTTAAAGTAGATTCCACTTGGTGTTGGGAAAATACTTTCAGTTCACTCCCTAATACCAAGGATGAAGATTTTCTAATCATGACGGCTACAGCAGCTATGGCTTTTAAACAACTAGGCATACCACAAATCACTGAATCTAACTTAGAGCTGTAATAAGCAACTGGTCTAAGTCTATTTCCAAATGTTTGTGTGAGAACACTGGAGGCTATCCCTTTGTCTTCATGCACATATAGTATGAATGGTTTTTCATGATCAGGGATACCTAGGGCTGGCGCTGATAGAGTAAATGATTTCAATTTCTCTAATGCATGGATATGTTCTTTATTCAGCTTTAACGGTTCTGGAACTTCCTTCTTGGTTAGCTCTATCAGAGGTCTTGCGATGTAAGCATAACCTGGAATCCAGTTTCTACAGAAGCTCGTTATTCCTATGATTGCCCTGAGTTGCTTTTTGGTCTTAGGCAAACTCAAATTCTGTATATCTTGTGTTCTCTTTTTGGAAATTCTTCTGGAGCCTTTCTCTAGGATGAATCCTAAATAATTTACTTTTTCCTTCACGAATTGAAGTTTCGATTTGGAAATTTTATGACCCCTTTTGCCTAGCTCTTTGATCAAGTGTACGCTATCAGTGTAACAGACTTCAGCAGATGGTGACATTAGCAGGATGTCATCAACATAATGTACCATTTTGCTGTCAAGGAATGTTATCGACTCAAGGTCTCTCTGCAGAATTTGGCAAAAGAGTGAAGCTGAATCTGCAAATCCCTGGGGCAAACGTGTCCAGAAGACAGATTTACCCTCCCAGGAGAAAGCGAACAGCTTCTGGCTGTCTCTGTGCAGGGGAACAGAGAAGTACGCAGAGCTCAAGTCCAGAACAGTAAACCAAGCAGCTTCAGGTGGAATTGCTGCAATGATTTGCGATGGACTTGGTACCATGGCATAGGTCTTTTGCACATGGTCATTTATTGCTCTTAGATCTTGAACTAAACGCCATTGAGTCTTTCCATCAGGAGATAATTTTGCTTTCTTTATTGGCATGATTGGTGTATTGTATTGCGAAAATCCATATTTTAATATGCCCTGCTCCAATAAACTCTCTATGATGGGTTTCACTCCTTCTATCGCTTCTTGACTAAGTCTGAACTGAGGAATTCTTGGAGGTAAGCCTTCTTTCACCTCTATCTTTACTGGTTCCGCTGACAATATCCTGCCCACCTCATTTGAATTTTTAGCCCACACATAATCTGGAATGTCATCTGGAACCTCATAGATGTTATTAGTTGATTGGTATGATGGTTCCTCACTACATGTGTCTAAAAATAAAATGGGATGGTGTTTCAGAGATCTCTTAGGTATGTGTAAATAAATTTGTCCATCCGGTTGACATTGGATGGTTGCAGCCAATTTGCATAGAAGATCTCTTCCTACGAGGTTTGAAGGACATGATGGCATCAATAGGAAGGTGTGTTCAAGAGTCAGAGGTCCAAATTTTAACATTTTAACTTTTAGCTTTGGGACTTGTTGTGCTACCCCAGAAGCTCCTCTTACTCTTAAACTGCCTTGAAATTGACATCCTTCAGGTGGTTCTGTTAGTACAGAACAAGTTGCCCCCATGTCCAGTAATCCCTGATATTGTTCTCCCCCGATTTCTAAAGTAACTAAGGGTTCTCCACTATCATTGGACTTTACTGGCACTAAGGGTAATAAAGAATCCTCAGTATTCTGTGTACACTTGTCATTGATTCTTTGTTGCGTATGGTCTTTTGTTTCTAAACCCAAACTTCCTATAGCACCATTAGGCAAGTTCAGTTTAGAATCAGGATTACAGAAAGCAGGGTTAAAGAGCATACTCTCATTGAGAGCTTGTAAGTCATTGTTACTATTGCAAATTCCATGTTGGCTTTCATTAAGGGCTTCAGAAATGGAAGTTTGATTTGTTCTATCTTCCACTCTGCTCTTTAAAGAATTGTCAAGTCTCAAATCAGCAATCTCTCCTTCAGTAGTCTCTGGGATTGTATCATAGTTAGATTGTGTTCCCTTCAACACTTCAGGTTCAATTACTGATTCATAAGCTGATTGTTGTTCCCTATTTTGCCCTACTGTTTTTGTGACTGACATTAGATGATTTTTATTTTTATCAATCACAGTAACAGTCTCAATGTTATGTTCAGCCACACTGATTGTAGAAGAAGTCACCTGTTCCTTTTTTAGGATGAAATTTTGTAGCTAAGGGGTCGAGAAAGGTGGATTTTGACTTTTCTACACAGCTGCTATCATCTTTTAAATCAGCGGGTCGTTTCTTTAAAATCAAGTTCTTGCCAACTTCTAGACTTTTTTGCTCTTTAACCTCTAACTGTGACATTGTGTCTAAAGCAATTGCATGGGAAAGAACTGTTGCATCTAATTCTAAACTCGTTTGCAAATTTTCTTGATGTGATTCTTTGCAATGGTTTGATTCATGCTTCCCACCCAATGTGTGTGATATGGAATGAGAAAGCTGATCCCTTACATAATCATCCTCCTTAATGCCAAAGATTTCTTTGCACATTTGCATTATGTCTTCCCATTGCTCATTATCTACTACAGACCTATGTGTATCCTCTGTGTAGATTACTTTAGACACCTTTTCTATTTTGCCTCGATTTCTCATTTTGCTTCCCTCCATTCTCTTAGACTCTGCCACACCCAAATTACACTGATTAATAGGTTTTAAATTAGAAATCTCGATTCATAATGATTTCTTCGGTTTCGTGCCCAATTGTATATATTTCTCCATTTCATCTAACGAAGGTGTTTGACTGTACTTTTTGCACGTATGATTACAGCAAATATCTATATGTTTTTCTTGATTATATGTATTTGATTCCTTATTTCTAGCCCACTTTGAATTATAAAATGTTTTCCTATTATCTCTTTGATTATTGGGTTTTGAAAAATCAATTTGTTGCTTATATCTACAAAAACGAATCATGTGCCCGATCTTCCCACACAAGTAACATCTGGGTGCTGATTTTGATTTTGGGGTGCTGTTGGCAGGTTGTCTAAACTGGTTTCTACTCGTTTGAAGAGCAAAATTCTTCACCTCTTTGATTTCTTTCTCCCGTTTCGATTGTTTTAATTGCCTCTTCAAGTCTGCTATGATCTCATCTTTCTCATTGTCAGATTGCCTAGCCATTCTCACTTCTTTCTGTTTGGAATCATGTATATATGCTGCATGATTCCTAATATCCTCCAGTGGTAATGATTCCCACTGTGGACAACTTTGCCTGAAGTAATTTTGTATCGGGATTGAGGTTCCCTTTACAAATTGTCTCCTTATATGATCGATCGTATCTTGGGAATGAGTATCTCTAAGTCCTAATATCGTTTCAGCAGCTTCAATAACTCTGTCTAGAAAACTGCTCAGGTGCTCTTCTTCCCCTTGCCTCAGTTTCTCAAATTTTTGCCATGCATTTGGCCTTTTTGCAAAATTTCTCATTGCTTCGATAAGATCAGCCCTGCATCTTAACAAGTACCTCATGTTGGCGTGTTGAGTGAAATCTAGATCTTGATGTACTAATGGCCATGATTCTAAATTGGGGTTTGTTCTAGTTTCAGTCAGGAATTTTTCCTTTTCCGAGGGAGTGTAAAATTCCCCCAAAAGAAATTCGACATCGTTGAAACTAGGGTTAAAAAGTGTGAACACCCGCTTCAATTCTTTTAAACTTTTGTAAGGCTTTTCGTAGAATCTGGGAAAACGGCGTTTTAAAACCTCTATATCACTAGGAGTGAATGCCTTGTACGTTTTGACATGCACCACCCCCTCTCCAGGTTGGACAATAGTCCTGTCTACTATTGGTAGGACAGAAACCACTGCATTCTGTATTGGTTGATCTTTCTCTGTTTCCTTTTTTCCAAAAAATTTTGATTCTACGATTTCAAGTTGTAAGATGGTATGTTTATCGAGTTCATTCCCTTCACGTAATTGCCTCAACACTTGGAACAGTAGTTTTATGTTCTCAACTAGTTCCTTGTTATCATTTCCTTGTTTTGAATCAGATGCCTTATAATAGTTAAACAGATGAGTCAGGACCGCTTTTAAAATTGTCAAAAAATGCCATAGAGCCAGAACAATTGCTATTGCTGTTGGAATGAAGCATATGCATTCAGCTAAAGTGAATGCAAACCATTTATAATAGTCGTAGATTTCTATTAATTGCTGTATCATGTTTGGTACTTTTACTAGCCAAAATGCACACATTCCCTGCATAAAAGACCATATAAGCAGCGACAGACTGCTTAATATAAAAATTAATCTTGTGCAATTCATTTTCTTTTTCTATTTTTCAGAAGATAGGTTTCGTATGATTTGGCTCGCCAGACTGTTATGGGGATAATTTGAAGGAAAGGTGTTTGGGGTAAGGGAATTG
>NW_025396033.1:0-3041 GCF_016433145.1 Gracilinanus agilis | reverse complement strand
ATGACTCTAGGGGCAATGACTCCTGTTTGATGTCCCTGGCAAGCACCACTGGCTGTGGAAGACAAGATAACCTCTAAACCCTCTCTAGCCTACTCAGAGGTCTTCATTGACTGTATTCTCTCCTGGGGTCCTCCAGAGAGCCCCCAGTCATCACTTCAAAAACCTCCTCATCCTCAGTACCAGCTGGAGAGAAACCCATTGATTTTTCTTTTCTTCTTCCATTAGAAACTAAAGATGGAAGGAAACACTCGTGAATCAATAAAGGAGATAAAGGACAAGAGGCCAGGACACTGGGTAAGTAACTTGGAGTTAAAAATACAGGTCATTGGGTTGCCAAATGGAAACTTTTTCTCACCATGCCCTCCCCATCCTCTGAGACCCTGGAAGCTTTATCCAAACCAGAAGTCCTCTAAGTACAGGGTCAAGGGATCATCTAGAAACAAGAATCAGCCCCCTAAGTCCCACCAATCCCTATGGTACCAGCCTCTAAGGCTCCTCATCAAGGGACTTTCTCTCCAAGACCCTGAACACTGATAAATACAGCTTTCACAGCTGTATCCATTACTATAACCATTTCAGTCTTGGGAACATGGGGACACTTCATGGGACCCATTGAGCCTATTCCACCTGAATTGGCCCATCTTAACCAGTTAGCTCAACATTTTATCCAGGTACAAGTGGGGATCATCCAGACCCATGCACCTGCTGCTCCCACATCCTGGCCACCTTCATGTCTCTCTGACATGTGAAATTTATAATTACTGAGGAAACAAAGGTTGGAGCTTCCAAACATATCAATTTGTTAAGCAATGCATGCCAATTGAATAAGAAATCATAATCAGACCTCTTCTACTTGCCACCAGACCTCAAATTTGGGTGTATTAAAAGAAAACAATTATCAGGACATAAACCAGGATGAAAGACTAGGTAATCTGATTTCTAATAGGAGGAAAGATTTGGGTCTTTCTGAATTGGGAAGGACACAAGTGAATTTCAAGAAGTGGGAGGGTGAAGACTGAGCAGGTGGACTTTTCTAGATGTGAGACAGGATGTCATTCAATTCTCATGTTTAGCAAGTAGATGGAATGTTTAGAAAAGTTAAACTTGGGACACAATATGGAGTTAGTTTTACAAGATGAAGTTGGTTTGCTTCAAATGATTCCCTGAGGTTTTTGCTTTGCTTTATGAGGGAATGGTCAGGCCACTCCCTGTATGGGTCACTTAAAGATAAGTTTTTTAATAATTTCATGTTTATCATCAACATCATATACCCAGAAAAGATAACTGGGAAGTATTCTCTCCAAAGTTATAACTACTGATTCCAAGAACAATAAAAATGATATCCAAACCTTGTTAGATAGACTCTATTGGTAAACTAAGTCAAACTACAGATCAGACTACTTAGAGGGCTCTCAATGGACTTATTTTGAGAAAGGTGTTTTAACATAAACCCAAGGTAACAGAGAAGATTTAGTAAACATAAACTCCATGAAACAAAAGATCAAAGCAATAAAATGATCATCAATAATATTAAGTAATATCATTCCCTTGTAGCTTAGTAACTCACCCCCAATATCCATTGAATCATCACACTTTCAACCCCAGATGTCCGACATGGTCATCTAATCCTTGGAAATTTCTTATCTTGGACATTCTGAAATAGAGGCCATTCTGAGAGCAACTCTGAAGAGAGCTCTGCTCCCTTTGTTGAGAGGCACTTGTAGAGATTCCTAGGTAAATCTGGTAAAATCTACCCAAAGCAAGATTTAATACTATTTAGTACACTGTCTTAAATTTGGTTCTCCAAATCAGAAAATTCAGTGAATTTCAGTTTTTAACTGAAAAAAAGTTTTTATTTCTTTCTTAACCTTTACTTGATATAAGAATCTTGAAAAATATGTCAAAGTGTTTGACATGTAAAATGAGCTCCTCTGTCTTTTAAAATATCAGACAGGGACTTTGAAATGGGAAAATAATTTCACTTTTTGTTATCAATGCAATTTTATATGTAGAGTGTCCACTCAAACAGGAAGGTCTACAAAGGAAGCATGCCTCAGAATCTGGTTGGCAGCTTCACACAACCAGCAACCTAGACTGCCTCCATTACTGCACAGGACACATGTGATGTGGAAAGAGGACCTGTGAAATGGGCACATGAATGCTCTTCACATTTAGTGACTGCTGGCCTTACATGTGTGTTGAGGAGGTGAGGTGTGACAACCTACAACATGCACTGACTGGGTCACCAGAGAATGAAAGATAGTTTTGCATTCTGTCCCTAGACACATGGACTTAAGGGCAGTATTGTTAAGAGGCAAGAAAGTGTCTCACCAAATTTGACCAGTGAACTTTATAGGACCTTTCTCCTCTGAAATTGGAGCTGTTACATATGCCCTCATATAGTGGGCATCAAGGGCAGCTAGGTGGCACAGGAGCTAGAGCACCAGTCGTGAAGTCAAGAAGACTTGACTTCCTAAAGTTCAGGCATGACAGAAACCACTAACCAGCAAAGTAGACATTTATAATGAATTTTTGCTTTGTCCCTCATGTAAGGAGTTCCATAACCCACGAAGTCATCACTGGACTGTCCAAGGAATTCCTTGTACCTCTTGGTCCTCCTAGAGCCAGCCATAATGGCCAGGACATACCTTCAACAGCCTAGATCAGTGATGGGCAAACTTTTTAAAGAGGGGAAAGGAAATGCTCATCTATCAGTCTGTTTCTAAGGCAACTCTTTCGAAGTTTCATTGTATTGAAAAGCATTATAGACTCCTAAAAACCACTCCATTAATATTTCTAGGGAGAAACTGGATCTCCTACTGGATTTAGATGGTGACCAATGTATTCAAAACTCTGCACCCCATCCCCATGTCTTTTTTAGCCCCCAATGTAACACCTACAACCCAAATTGTCATCCCTGTCCATGGACTCAAGTGGCAGATTGAGGGGATCCTAAATACACCTGCCATCAACTTTAAGGGGAACATACACTTCTTTCCCCTCAGGGTGGTCAGAGACCAGAGGTGGGAGAAAGCTGAATT
>NW_025396032.1:0-1931 GCF_016433145.1 Gracilinanus agilis | reverse complement strand
ATCATATATAAAATATATATAAAGTATTACATGTATTAACAAATCTTTACTATTTTTATGTATCTTGAGAATAAGGTCTTGAATTGTCACAAAATACTGTTGCCTCCAATCCAGACCTCTTTTATGTATCTTTGGTCTAGTGCAGCTTGTCTTATTTTAATTTTTATTAAGTACCATTTACATATGTCTATATAAAGGTAAACATGACTTGATTTCTTGCAATAATACTGATGTTAGAATAAAATATGTCCTAGCCAAAATTTCATTGCCAGATAAATGAGTTTGATGTAAAAATCTTGATTTTTTTTTATATTTTCTCTCTCAATATGAGTCTTAAAATGTGTTGTATCCATAAATATCCTCTGGGAAATAGCTAAAATTTCACATTAGCTAAGCAGTTTTAAAATATCATCTCATTTAAATCTACTTTTTTTTCCTTTGTACTATTTATACTTTGCACTATTCCATGCAATCAAAATATTTATTAAATATATATCATATGTTGGGCTTTACAGAGCCATGTGTGTGCGTTTCTGTTCACAATCACCTAGTTAGTGGGTATTTGCTAGGTGAGATTTCAGCAGCAGATCCTTCTTACTCTAAGTCTATCATTTTTCCCATTGAGAGTAACTTTGGTAGAAATGTCAAAAGTTGGATGGAATGAAGCAAAAAAGTAAATCTTTACAGATCATTTTCAAAAGCAGGTGACATCACAGACATATCTAAGAATCGTAGGCAGTGGAAGATGATTCTTAATATTTACAGTGTCTTAGCAAAAACAAAATAAACTAACGCTACCTAAAGAGAGAGATCCTATCATTGTCCTCATTTTAGAGTAGAAGAACTGAGGCAGATAGAATTTAAGTGACTTGCCCAGGATCACAAGGGTCGCAAGAGTCTGAGACTGGATTTGAATTTAGGCATTTCTGTCTCCAGGGCGAGCAATCCATCCACAGAGCCACTTAGTTGTGCATATAAGTAGTGTCTGTAAGTAGTGATTTGATAGCTGCTTTTTGGTGATTAATCAACAAGCATTCATTTAAGCAGTTACTTTATGCCAGATGCTGTGCCAAGCATTGGTGAGACACAGACAAAAGTGAAATCCATCTCAAATTGCTTCATTCCAAAAAGAAAACATAGAAATATGGGTGTGCATGTAGAAGACATCTACAAAACAAATAGAAAGCAATCTTTGAAAGAAACACACTAGAAGCTATGAAAGCCAAAGAAGGCCTCTCATACTAGGTGTTGCTTGAACTGAGTTTTTGTGGAACCAGGAATTCCACAAGGCTGAGCTATGGCACTTGAACATTTCAGGAATAAAGGATGCTCACGGAATAGTTATAGAGATGTGTCAGGAACGGCAGGTGTGTCAGTATAGTTGGGCTGCGGAGCGTATTGTGTTAAATCAAATCAACCAGAAAGTGCTAATTGTATACCAAGCACTGTTCTAAATGCTAGGAATAAAAAGAACAGGGAGAAAAAATAGTCTCTCCTCCCAAAAGGCTCAATGGAATGTCAGGAAGGTGTCCTTGTTGTAAAAAGCCTTAAAGGACAAACAGAGAATTTAATATTTATTATCACATTAACTGATTTTGATCACCTATAAAAATAAAACAGAATTCACTTTTTGGGACATCATCTGATATTCATCATCTCCAATATATCCTAATTCTATCCTTAGAAAAAATATCTAGACAGAAAGTCCTGTGAAATAAAAATCAGGGATATGTGGAAATATGAATGTTTTTTGTTAAATTATTTTTAATTTTATTGTAATATATTTGATTTCCTAGTTATTTACAGAATATCTAATTTATTCTACCATGGATTAATTTTCTTTTCAGTTAGAGTAAAAAGTTGGTTTTTAATCTTAATTAGAAGATAATTAAATAAACTATCTTAAATCTATATATTATTTAATATATTAA
>NW_025396031.1:0-1930 GCF_016433145.1 Gracilinanus agilis | reverse complement strand
ATCATATATAAAATATATATAAAGTATTACATGTATTAACAAATCTTTACTATTTTTATGTATCTTGAGAATAAGGTCTTGAATTGTCACAAAATACTGTTGCCTCCAATCCAGACCTCTTTTATGTATCTTTGGTCTAGTGCAGCTTGTCTTATTTTAATTTTTATTAAGTACCATTTACATATGTCTATATAAAGGTAAACATGACTTGATTTCTTGCAATAATACTGATGTTAGAATAAAATATGTCCTAGCCAAAATTTCATTGCCAGATAAATGAGTTTGATGTAAAAATCTTGATTTTTTTTATATTTTCTCTCTCAATATGAGTCTTAAAATGTGTTGTATCCATAAATATCCTCTGGGAAATAGCTAAAATTTCACATTAGCTAAGCAGTTTTAAAATATCATCTCATTTAAATCTACTTTTTTTTCCTTTGTACTATTTATACTTTGCACTATTCCATGCAATCAAAATATTTATTAAATATATATCATATGTTGGGCTTTACAGAGCCATGTGTGTGCGTTTCTGTTCACAATCACCTAGTTAGTGGGTATTTGCTAGGTGAGATTTCAGCAGCAGATCCTTCTTACTCTAAGTCTATCATTTTTCCCATTGAGAGTAACTTTGGTAGAAATGTCAAAAGTTGGATGGAATGAAGCAAAAAAGTAAATCTTTACAGATCATTTTCAAAAGCAGGTGACATCACAGACATATCTAAGAATCGTAGGCAGTGGAAGATGATTCTTAATATTTACAGTGTCTTAGCAAAAACAAAATAAACTAACGCTACCTAAAGAGAGAGATCCTATCATTGTCCTCATTTTAGAGTAGAAGAACTGAGGCAGATAGAATTTAAGTGACTTGCCCAGGATCACAAGGGTCGCAAGAGTCTGAGACTGGATTTGAATTTAGGCATTTCTGTCTCCAGGGCGAGCAATCCATCCACAGAGCCACTTAGTTGTGCATATAAGTAGTGTCTGTAAGTAGTGATTTGATAGCTGCTTTTTGGTGATTAATCAACAAGCATTCATTTAAGCAGTTACTTTATGCCAGATGCTGTGCCAAGCATTGGTGAGACACAGACAAAAGTGAAATCCATCTCAAATTGCTTCATTCCAAAAAGAAAACATAGAAATATGGGTGTGCATGTAGAAGACATCTACAAAACAAATAGAAAGCAATCTTTGAAAGAAACACACTAGAAGCTATGAAAGCCAAAGAAGGCCTCTCATACTAGGTGTTGCTTGAACTGAGTTTTTGTGGAACCAGGAATTCCACAAGGCTGAGCTATGGCACTTGAACATTTCAGGAATAAAGGATGCTCACGGAATAGTTATAGAGATGTGTCAGGAACGGCAGGTGTGTCAGTATAGTTGGGCTGCGGAGCGTATTGTGTTAAATCAAATCAACCAGAAAGTGCTAATTGTATACCAAGCACTGTTCTAAATGCTAGGAATAAAAAGAACAGGGAGAAAAAATAGTCTCTCCTCCCAAAAGGCTCAATGGAATGTCAGGAAGGTGTCCTTGTTGTAAAAAGCCTTAAAGGACAAACAGAGAATTTAATATTTATTATCACATTAACTGATTTTGATCACCTATAAAAATAAAACAGAATTCACTTTTTGGGACATCATCTGATATTCATCATCTCCAATATATCCTAATTCTATCCTTAGAAAAAATATCTAGACAGAAAGTCCTGTGAAATAAAAATCAGGGATATGTGGAAATATGAATGTTTTTTGTTAAATTATTTTTAATTTTATTGTAATATATTTGATTTCCTAGTTATTTACAGAATATCTAATTTATTCTACCATGGATTAATTTTCTTTTCAGTTAGAGTAAAAAGTTGGTTTTTAATCTTAATTAGAAGATAATTAAATAAACTATCTTAAATCTATATATTATTTAATATATTAA
>NW_025396030.1:0-6421 GCF_016433145.1 Gracilinanus agilis | reverse complement strand
GATCTTGGGGATACAAATAAGAAAAAAAATGATCGTTTCTTTTTTTTTTATTAATTAATTAAAAAAAATTTTTAAGCCCTCACCTTCTGCCTTGGAGTTAATACTATGTATTGTCTCATAGGTGGAAGAGTGGTCAGGGTGGGCCATGGGGGTCAAGTGACTTGCCCAGGGTCACCCAGATGGGAAATGTCTGAGGTCAGATTTGAACCTAGGACCTCCTGTCTCTAGGCCTGACTCTCCATCCACTGAGCTACCCAGCTGCCCCCTGTTTTCCTTTCTTTTAAAAAAAAATTTTAAACCCTCACCTTCTGTCTTGGAGTCAATACTGAGTATTGGCTCCAAGGCAGAAGAGTGGTCAGGGTGGGCCATGGGGGGTCAAGTGACTTGCCCAGGGTCACCCAGCTGGGAAGTGTCTGAGGCCAGGTTTGAACCCAGGATCTCCCGTCTCTAGGCCTGGCTCTCCATCCACTGAGCTACCCAGCTGCCCTCCTGTTTTCCTTTCTTGATAATGATAATTTGGCTTTCTCCTTCCTTTCTTCCTTCCATGACACGAGTGATTTTTGAGCTCGTCCACTAGCCACGGTCAATAGACCAGTATGAAACAGAGACAGGGGCGCTATCATTTCTATTCCCTCAGAGGGAGACACATTTCATTAGTAAGTAGATGGGAAAGTAGCTGGTGCCATATACGCCATTTGCTACAGGAGATGAAGGGAAAACACTTGCTTGTTACAAAATAACGGACCCATCAGAGGGGATGCTCTTCCTTTCCTGCTGCCTCCCAGTGCAGCCGGAGACGGCTCTTTTCTAGTATTTGTAGCCCATCTCAAAGGCTCGTCTTTCTTCATGTACACACAAACTCTTCTACCAGCCTGCAGCTAGCCCACGTACAAGTATCGGTGTTGTTTTCAAAAGCCGTCGCCCTACCTTCCTTAACTTCTTTTTCCAATACAGCGATCTTAGGTTTGCAACCCATTTTGCCTTCGTCAGCCCGTTTGATCCTGGGAGGTGGGGGATACCATTAGCCCCATTTTACAGCTGAACAAATGGAGACAGAGAGATTCAGTGACTTGCTCAGGGTCCCAGAGCCAGCACGTGTCTGAAGTGGGCTTTGAATTCATGCCTTCCTTCTCCGTATCTAACATTCTATCCGCAGAGCCAGCTGCCGCTGCTTCTCCCAAGAATCCTTGCCCTTTCCTGTCCTCTGCGTGCTTGGTGTTTGCTTCCCATTCATGCCATCTTCTTGCTTTGCCCAGAGACTGTCCCCCGTGCTTGTAGAGTCCCAAACTTCTTTTAAATTCAGTTGAAATGACACCTTCCCTGGCAAGCTCATTTCTGCCACGGTTTTGTGCATCACCTCTGTGCAGAGAGCTCCTGTGTTGTGTTGTCTCTTTATGCATCTCCTCTTTTTTTTTTTAACCCTTGTACTTCGGTGTATTGTCTCATAGGTGGAAGAGTGGTAAGGGTGGGCCATGGGGGTCAAGTGACTTGCCCAGGGTCACCCAGCTGGGAGGTGGCTGAGGCCGGGTTTGAACCCAGGACCTCCCGTCTCTAGGCCTGACTCTCACTCCACTGAGCTACCCAGCTGCCCCCTGTATCTCCTCTTGATGAGTTCCAGACCCCCACTTGGCTCTGGGTCGGTCCCCTCCATCTGGATGGCTTACAGACCTCTCCAGCACGTCCCAAGTGGGCTTCTTTTTCCCCATGAACTTTGCTCTTCTTCTAGCCCTCTGTCAATAGGAGCCACTTAGACTCATCCTTCTATGGTAAGCCCTTTGTGTACGTGGTCTTTGCTCCATCCATCATGTTATTATCCGCTCAGATTTCTAATTCTGTACTGTGAGTTTGCTTAGTGCAGGGGCCAGATCTGCTCTGCCCTCGGTACCTCCCCTTTCCCACATCCTCTTTGGTGCTCCATACACAGTAGCAACTCATTTATTAATTTTATATCATTATATATATATATAAATATATATAATAAATAAGGATTTATTAAATGAACTTGATCTCTTTTGTTTCTCTTGGTCAGCTCTTGCTCTCTTGTCAGATGAAGGTGCTGGCACCTGATTCCTTTGGGCACTTTCTTTTTTGTTTGTTGTTAATTAATTTATTTAGAATTTTTTCCCATGCTTCCATGCTTCACGATTTCCTCCCCCTTCCTCCCCCTTCCAAGCAATTCCCCTGGGTTAGACACATATCGTTGTTCAGAGCCTATTTCCATGTTATTCATGTCTGCAATAGAGCCACCCTTTAACAAAACCCTAATCGTATCCCTATTGAGTTAACTATGTGATCAATTCTGTGTTTTTCTTCTGCGTTTCTGCTCCCACAGTTCTTCCTCTGGATGTGGAGAGCATCTTTCTCCCGAGTCCCTCAGGGCTGTCCTGGGCCATTGCATGGCTGCTGGTAGCAAAGTCTGTTACATTCGATTGTGTTTAGGCCACCTTCAAGCCGATGGCCACGGCTGCCCTAAGCAGGCTTTCCAAGCAGACCCTCGAGGCAAAGTCCCATCACATTACGTGACCCCTCATTGGTGGGGTAGAGAAGCTCTGGAAGGGGATTGGACTGTACCCAGGAAAAGAGATTAAAAGAATCCTACTCTCAGACTCAAGAGGAAACTGGGTGTGACAGATCACTATACTTGGAGTCAAATATTCTGGGTTCCACATTTTCTGTCGTCTCTTACTATCCCTTAAACCCTGGGCAAAGGGCAGGCTCTCTGGGCCTCGGTTTCCTCCTCTGTAAAATGAGAGAATTGGACTCGATGACCTCTGAAGGCCCTTCCAGGCCTAGAGCTTGATTATAACCCTTGAATTTCATGATTTCATCCCTCCATCCTACCCAAGACCTCAGGCCTCAAGGCCAAGTGAAAACAAGGACAGACTGGCAATTGCTTTGCATTTGATTTATTGAAGGGAAGCTTTGAAACAGGACCTCAGGATCATAGGCCGTTTCGAGCACTACATCCTACTAGAATTCAGCTCTCAGCCACAAAAGGAGCAGGAGGCTCAGACAAAAACTTGAGAAAGTGAAGAGGATATCTTTGGCTGCCGCCGCCGAGGAGGTCCCTGTAGCCTGACCTGCGATCTGTTCAGCACCACCAGTGGGACTCCGTATAATACCAGCGGAGTCCAGTATAGCACCAGGGACATTCCATAACAATTCTCTCATGTTGTCCTGAAACAGAGAAGGCTGGGTGTTAGGTGGTCCTGCTCCTCTTGGGGGCCCCCATCCTGTTCTGTGGCTCACGCCTCCCCTCTTTCAGCCCCTCCACAGCACACAGGGCAGGGATGCCTTCAGGATTCAGCTCCAGTACGAGCATGTTTAGGGGAATCAAATAGAAGGCGGCCTTCAGTCCTAGAAGTCCGGAAGGATCCTTCTCGGATGCCGGCCATAGGTGGGGACTCGGGGAAATCCCAGAAGGCTTCATAGAGGCAGCCATTGGTGCTTGGATTTAGGGAGAAGAGAGACCTGTAAAAGTGAAATTTGGGAAATGCCATCTAAAAGTGTATATATTTCTATGGACATGGAAAATGTATCAAACTACATTTCCCGTGATCCAACATGGTCCAACTGGTTTCCGTTTCCGGGTTTTGGGGCTTGGGAAGGCCTACGTCTTGACCCAGGGAAGAGCTTAAATCTCCTGGGTTAGGAGGGAGTGCTCTCTTTGCCAGTAGGCTCTTGGCTAGCAGACTCGGAGACAGTAATGGAGGCGGCAGTTTTGAATGCTTACAAGCGTGTGGTCTAATTATCTATCAGCATGGCTTTAATTAAAATACTAATTTATATTATTATACTAGCGTTTATCATTTTTAATATTTATCAGACCCAGGCTCGCCTGGACGCCAGGGAAGGGGGAGCGGCTCAACCTCTGACAAGGGAAGGAAGGCAGCCTGGGCTGTCTCAGCACGGGAAGGTGTCCTGGCTCCTGGCTCCTGGCTCCTGGCTCCAGCGGGAGGGAAAGGAAGGGGACCTGGCTCGGCGTCCAGCCCGGGAAAAGCAGGAAGCTTCGACCTTGGAACCCGTCTAGAAACTCTGAGGAAGGCATGGCAGAAAGCCCAGGCCTTGGTGCCTGACGTGTAGGAGGCGGCTTAGTGGGACCCGAGAGGTCAGCGTGGAAGTTCTTACCTTTAGTTCAGCGACTTTCGCTCTATACTCTGTTGGTAGGGATTCTACACACTCCTTACTCCGGCTTATTTGTTTAACCGCTTCTATCATCATGTCCCGGTTCCTAATCAGGAAGCAACTATACAAGTTTGGAGAACTACCTGGAACACACGAAGAGGAAAAGAGAGTGAGGCGAGGGCTGCGGCTCGTCCCCAGTGGGCTGCTCCCTTCCAGGCCTGCCCTTGACTCAGTCCCTGATTAAGCATGGCTGGATGGGAGGGCGCAGGTTGAGGCCGCTGTCCCTTGTTCAGATGGTGCTCCGTGTGCTCCTGGGTGGAGGCTGGGGCGTCGTAGGTGGCCCCTCCCGAGTTCCCAAGAACCTGGACCTTGAGCTCCTTGAAAGGGGCTCCTGGAAGAGGCAGCGTGGAGGAATGGATAGGGCGCTGGGCGGGGGGTCAGGAAGACCTAGGTGCCAAGCCTTCCTGAGATGCTTACTGGTTGCATGACCCTGGATAAGTCACTTACCCTTTCTCTACCTTGGTTTACTCCCTTGTAGAAGGAGTCAGATGTCTCCCAAGGCCCCTCCTGGCTCTAAATCTAGGAGCCTTTGTTCTACTCTCTTGAAATGCCTTGAGCTCTAAGCTAAGTATCGTCCTGTTTTCTGCTCCAGTTTTTCCATTTCCTGGGGAGCCAGAGGGGAACCACAAGCCCCTCTCCCCACCCCCGGTGTGAGGCCACTCACCCCGCCGCGTAGCAGCAAGCAGCCAGGGTGACCAGAAGGAAGGCAGCCAGGAGGGGTCTCATGGTGGCGATGGTGGGCTCCTGAGGCTCTGGGAGCGCTTTGGGACCAGCAGGGGCCACAGGCCTATTTGAGTCCTGCAGGCTGCCCAGCCCCTCCCCGAGGTCCAGTCAGGTGATGCCAGAGGAAGGACTGATGGAGTCCCCTCCTCCTCCCTCGGAAAGCCACCCCTGGCAGCTCTCCCCGGATCTCCTCCTGGAGGCCTCCAGGCTGGATTGGATCCTCTCCATCTTCTCTCCCTGGCCTGTGTCTCTTCTGGGCTGGTCAGCTGCAGCCCCACCTCTTTTCCTTGTGTGTCTGTGAACTCTGTCCCTTTTGGTGATCTGTGGGCAGCCCCCTCGGGGTCCGGAGCCAGAAGGTCCCTCGCCACCCCGTAGCCCCAGTGGGAAGTCCAGGACAAAAAGCAGAGCTCCCATGGCTGACTAGGTTCTGAGCGATGGATTTTGGAAGGCAGATGCTGTTAATGCTCCCGTTCTGTAGATGAGGAAACCAAGGCAATCAGAAGTTAAGTGACTTGCCCAGGGTCACGTGGCTGACACGTCTCTGAGGATGGATTTGAACTCAGATTTTCTTGACTCCAACATTCTATTCTTTGTGCCACACCAGCGTCCCTGCAGCTCTCAGAACCTGGACTTTGTTCTCTCTGACACTTGCCAGTGGTGCGACTATGGGCAAAACACTTCAAAGTGCTGAAGTCGGCCTTCCTGCTCTGTAAAACGGGGATAATATGGCCAAGAGCGCTGATAGCCCCCAGGGGAAGCAGAGTCCGGGAGTGTCCACACCAGGCCTTACTGCCGTTGGGCACACTTTGTCCATCGCTGCGGAGCTGGACGAAAGGAGAGGCTGAGAGCTCCACGGCGCCACTCCTAGTTTCGGCGTCCATATTTCCGCGGCTCCGTGGAGTCTAAAAGCTCGGAACACAAAGGATCCAAACTGAGAGAAGGATGGACGGAAGAAGCCGGCCCGGCTTCTGACCCCGCCGCAGTTCTGTCCGAGCCTGGGAGGGACCGAGAAGAAGATGTTCCTCATTGGCTGCTCCAATCGCCAGTCCAGAACCTTCGACTTCGAATCCTGCCGCTACCCTAGCTGTAAGGCAGGAGCCGAATCCTCGATCTTCACACCTGTACGATGGGCACATACAATCGTACCCGCGTTAGCAGCCCCAGGGCGGCTGGGAGGAAACTGCTTTGCGTGTGAGTTAATGCAGAATTATTTTTATATAGAATTTGCAGGATGAGTTACTGCTCTAACAGGACGCGCCCTCGTGTCCCCCGGACGATGGTTATGAGCCTGTCCCTGGGTCCGCTTGGCTCTCACATCCGCCGCCTCCTCATGTCTCAGGGACTGGAGGCCGTTTTCGTGGTCCTGTGAGGCGTAGAGTCTGGGGTCTCTGGACCACCCACACCCCCGTCTGCTACGTCTTCCTCACCCGCAGCAGACCGGGGGCCGATTCTTCCTCTTCTAGAGCCCTGGGGATGGGGTCGCTGGAGGAGGCTGAGCGATTTCCAGAATGCC
>NW_025396029.1:0-2838 GCF_016433145.1 Gracilinanus agilis | reverse complement strand
CTGTTGCTCAGCTCCTAAAGTCCTTGCTCCTTCCTCTCAGTCTGCTCTCTTGCAGAGTATATGTCTCTCTTTAAAAACTCCTAGGAGTGACTTAAATCTGTCTTCCAGCTCAGAGACCATGAATCTTCAGATCAATCCCGAAGGTAAAAGGGAGTGCTCGTGCCTCTAAACTATAAATTCCAAGCTGTCATTCAATTCTCAAACCTGTATTATCAATATAAAACAGCATTCGATGCAACCAGCCTTTATTAAACTCCTGCCGTGTGCTTTGGGCTAGCCACTGGTGATATAAAGAAAAAAATGTCGATTTTCTTCCTAGGGATGCAGATGAGAGACAGTGAGTCAACAGGGATGCCTGTTCTGTGCCAGTCACTGAACTAAAAGGTGAAGATAGATAAACAAGTGAAACAGTCTGTCCCCTCAAAGAGCTTACATTCTACTGGGATGGAGTGAGGAACAACATGTACACAGAAGAGTAAATACTGAATTTATACAAGTATGATGACAATGGCTAACATTCTACGGGGCTTAGATGTTTGCAAACTGTTTTACAAATACCTTTTCATTTTATAATCAAAATAACCTTGGGAGGAAGATGGTATTATTATCTCCATTTTACAGATGGAGAAACTGAGACAGAGGTTGAGTAACTAGCCTAGGATCACTTACAGCTAGTAAGAATCTAGGCTAAATTGTATCCAATTAATTAATTTTTTAAAAATCTTACCTTCTGTCTTAGAATCAATACTAAGTATCTTTTCTAAGGCAGAAGAGTAGTAAGGACTAAGCAACCAGGGATAGGTGACTTGTCTGGGATCACAAAGCTAGGAAATGTCTGAGGCCAAATTTGAACCCAGAACCTCCTGTCTCCAAGACTGGCTCCTCTCTACCCACTGAGCCACCTCACTATTTTTCCAGGCTGAATTTTAATTTAACTCTTCCTGAGTTCTTGTCCAGTACTCTCTCCATTGCACCACCTTGCTGCCTCAAAGTAAATAATGAAGTAATTGGAAAGAACGAAATCATAAAAGGCATATTAGAGTTGGAAGGGATATCAGAGATCACTGGTATCAGGTGGAAGGAACACAACCTGTGTAGACAGAGTCCCTGTGTTCAAAGGGAACACTGGGGCTTACTGTGTGTGCGACCAGGGTGAGTCCCCACCTTCTTGAGCCAACTTTCCTTCTCTGTGACCTAAGGTACTTGGACTAGATGCCCTCTGAGGTATTTCCTGGGATCTGTGGTCCTGGTGGTGTGATCTTCTTCTAAATGATGAGGACGGAGCAACTGGGTAGCTCAGTGGATTGAGAGTCAGGCCTAGAGACGGGAGGTCCTGGGTTCAAATCTGGCCTCAGATACTTCCCAGCTGTGTGACCCTGGACAAGTCACTTGACCACCATGGCCCACCCTTACCACTCTTCCACCTAGGAGCCAGTACACAGAAGTTAAGAGTTTAAAAAAAAACACAAAAAAAACCCAAAAAGAAATAAATGATGAGGAAACTGAGTCAAAGAGGTGAAACTACTTATTCAAAATCAAACAAAGAGCAAGTGGCAGAACCTTGACCTGGGTTTGAATGTTCTTTCCATCGTGCCATCCTGCCCTATGAGGCGGAATTTTGTAGTATACTACAGAATTCCAAGTATAGACTGCTATCTAATTCTGCCTCCTGCCAGACTAAGTAATCTTTGCATATTTAGACCTCAGCGCCTGGGGCTAAGGGAGATGGAGCTAAACCTACAAATCCTTTTAGAAAAAATTATTCTATCCTGGCATGCAATTTCATTAGCATGGGGAACCCCAGCATGAACCTTCCTCCACTGGTACAGACTGACAAGTCTTTTTCAACTTAGAATTTTAGAAAGTTGCCCGAGGCACTGAGGAAGGTTGAAAAAGGAATAAGCATTTATTTAGCAACAGATCCTGGGCAAGGCACTTTGCCCTGCTGGCCTCAATTTCCTCATCTGTAAAAGAGCTAGAGAAAATGGCCAACCGTTCTGGTATCTTTGCCAAGAAAACCCCAAATGGGGTGAGGAAGAGTAGGATATGACTGAGATGACTAAATAACAACAACAACAACAATCTATGTGCCAGGCACTGGGCTAGGAGCATCACAAATAGGATCTCTTTTAATCCGGAGACATTAAATGCCTTGGCCATGGGCACCTAGCTAGCAGCTATCGGTGGCAGGACTTGAATCAGGTCATTCTGAGTCTGAGACTGTTCCTCTATGCCATGCTGCCTCTCACAGCACAATTAATAAAGGAAAATGATTTCTATTGTCAAGTTCTAAACGTCCAATGAGGTGGAGATCTATGGCTGTAGAACAAGTATGTAGTGCCTGGTAAACTCTCCTGTCCTCTGGTTCAATCTCAGCTGAAGCAGAGCCTTGCCAGCTCCAGGAAGGGGACAGCTTCTGAGCTCCACCAGTGACTCTCTTGACCATTAACCCATCTGACCTCAGTGTTTTGAAAAGAGAAAGGGCAGTCCATCAGCTCTGGCCAGTGGATCTATAGTCCCAAAGGAACAAATCTTTCCTGGAGAGGCTAGGATAGCCTTTTTGCTGAGTATGACTTCAGAGAAAGAAAATGAGCTTGGCAGCTTTCCAGTGCAATTGAATCCCTAACCAGGGAGGCTTCCAGGGCTGACTAAAAGTCTCAGGAAACATACTTTTTAGTGAAAATCCATTAGAGGACATCTGGGGCTTTTGGTTGTGCAATTGTCCTGAAAGCCTTCGCAGCCCTAGCTTCCCAGCAAGCGGATGCTGATTCCCTCCTTCCCCAGTGACTCCTCCATTAAGTATCTTGTACTGTATCTGTTGCTCATCCTTTGTTTTGA
>NW_025396028.1:0-3397 GCF_016433145.1 Gracilinanus agilis | reverse complement strand
TCAAAACAAAGGATGAGCAACAGATACAGTACAAGATACTTAATGGAGGAGTCACTGGGGAAGGAGGGAATCAGCATCCGCTTGCTGGGAAGCTAGGGCTGCGAAGGCTTTCAGGACAATTGCACAACCAAAAGCCCCAGATGTCCTCTAATGGATTTTCACTAAAAAGTATGTTTCCTGAGACTTTTAGTCAGCCCTGGAAGCCTCCCTGGTTAGGGATTCAATTGCACTGGAAAGCTGCCAAGCTCATTTTCTTTCTCTGAAGTCATACTCAGCAAAAAGGCTATCCTAGCCTCTCCAGGAAAGATTTGTTCCTTTGGGACTATAGATCCACTGGCCAGAGCTGATGGACTGCCCTTTCTCTTTTCAAAACACTGAGGTCAGATGGGTTAATGGTCAAGAGAGTCACTGGTGGAGCTCAGAAGCTGTCCCCTTCCTGGAGCTGGCAAGGCTCTGCTTCAGCTGAGATTGAACCAGAGGACAGGAGAGTTTACCAGGCACTACATACTTGTTCTACAGCCATAGATCTCCACCTCATTGGACGTTTAGAACTTGACAATAGAAATCATTTTCCTTTATTAATTGTGCTGTGAGAGGCAGCATGGCATAGAGGAACAGTCTCAGACTCAGAATGACCTGATTCAAGTCCTGCCACCGATAGCTGCTAGCTAGGTGCCCATGGCCAAGGCATTTAATGTCTCCGGATTAAAAGAGATCCTATTTGTGATGCTCCTAGCCCAGTGCCTGGCACATAGATTGTTGTTGTTGTTGTTATTTAGTCATCTCAGTCATATCCTACTCTTCCTCACCCCATTTGGGGTTTTCTTGGCAAAGATACCAGAACGGTTGGCCATTTTCTCTAGCTCTTTTACAGATGAGGAAATTGAGGCCAGCAGGGCAAAGTGCCTTGCCCAGGATCTGTTGCTAAATAAATGCTTATTCCTTTTTCAACCTTCCTCAGTGCCTCGGGCAACTTTCTAAAATTCTAAGTTGAAAAAGACTTGTCAGTCTGTACCAGTGGAGGAAGGTTCATGCTGGGGTTCCCCATGCTAATGAAATTGCATGCCAGGATAGAATAATTTTTTCTAAAAGGATTTGTAGGTTTAGCTCCATCTCCCTTAGCCCCAGGCGCTGAGGTCTAAATATGCAAAGATTACTTAGTCTGGCAGGAGGCAGAATTAGATAGCAGTCTATACTTGGAATTCTGTAGTATACTACAAAATTCCGCCTCATAGGGCAGGATGGCACGATGGAAAGAACATTCAAACCCAGGTCAAGGTTCTGCCACTTGCTCTTTGTTTGATTTTGAATAAGTAGTTTCACCTCTTTGACTCAGTTTCCTCATCATTTATTTCTTTTTGGGTTTTTTTTGTGTTTTTTTTTAAACTCTTAACTTCTGTGTACTGGCTCCTAGGTGGAAGAGTGGTAAGGGTGGGCCATGGTGGTCAAGTGACTTGTCCAGGGTCACACAGCTGGGAAGTATCTGAGGCCAGATTTGAACCCAGGACCTCCCGTCTCTAGGCCTGACTCTCAATCCACTGAGCTACCCAGTTGCTCCGTCCTCATCATTTAGAAGAAGATCACACCACCAGGACCACAGATCCCAGGAAATACCTCAGAGGGCATCTAGTCCAAGTACCTTAGGTCACAGAGAAGGAAAGTTGGCTCAAGAAGGTGGGGACTCACCCTGGTCGCACACACAGTAAGCCCCAGTGTTCCCTTTGAACACAGGGACTCTGTCTACACAGGTTGTGTTCCTTCCACCTGATACCAGTGATCTCTGATATCCCTTCCAACTCTAATATGCCTTTTATGATTTCGTTCTTTCCAATTACTTCATTATTTACTTTGAGGCAGCAAGGTGGTGCAATGGAGAGAGTACTGGACAAGAACTCAGGAAGAGTTAAATTAAAATTCAGCCTGGAAAAATAGTGAGGTGGCTCAGTGGGTAGAGAGGAGCCAGTCTTGGAGACAGGAGGTTCTGGGTTCAAATTTGGCCTCAGACATTTCCTAGCTTTGTGATCCCAGACAAGTCACCTATCCCTGGTTGCTTAGTCCTTACTACTCTTCTGCCTTAGAAAAGATACTTAGTATTGATTCTAAGACAGAAGGTAAGATTTTTAAAAAATTAATTAATTGGATACAATTTAGCCTAGATTCTTACTAGCTGTAAGTGATCCTAGGCTAGTTACTCAACCTCTGTCTCAGTTTCTCCATCTGTAAAATGGAGATAATAATACCATCTTCCTCCCAAGGTTATTTTGATTATAAAATGAAAAGGTATTTGTAAAACAGTTTGCAAACATCTAAGCCCCGTAGAATGTTAGCCATTGTCATCATACTTGTATAAATTCAGTATTTACTCTTCTGTGTACATGTTGTTCCTCACTCCATCCCAGTAGAATGTAAGCTCTTTGAGGGGACAGACTGTTTCACTTGTTTATCTATCTTCACCTTTTAGTTCAGTGACTGGCACAGAACAGGCATCCCTGTTGACTCACTGTCTCTCATCTGCATCCCTAGGAAGAAAATCGACATTTTTTTCTTTATATCACCAGTGGCTAGCCCAAAGCACACGGCAGGAGTTTAATAAAGGCTGGTTGCATCGAATGCTGTTTTATATTGATAATACAGGTTTGAGAATTGAATGACAGCTTGGAATTTATAGTTTAGAGGCACGAGCACTCCCTTTTACCTTCGGGATTGATCTGAAGATTCATGGTCTCTGAGCTGGAAGACAGATTTAAGTCACTCCTAGGAGTTTTTAAAGAGAGACATATACTCTGCAAGAGAGCAGACTGAGAGGAAGGAGCAAGGACTTTAGGAGCTGAGCAACAGTCCCAGCAGCAATAGAGAGACCGCAGCATCTCTTGCCTTGACTGAGACTTAATAAGTCAAGCTGGGAAAAAAATTGGCACAAGGGAGAAAGATAAAACTGAGAGGAGAGCTGAGAAGCTCTCAGTACAGGAAAAGCTGAATGTGAGGCATGAAGCCCTTACAGGTATCTTGTAGCAAAGAACTCATACCGAAGGTCCTAGGTATAATCATCTCTTCAAGGACTGAGGGAAGTTCTAAAAGTCTACTCTGTCCCACATTTCTCCTCATTGGAGATATTGGATATGGCTATCCAATAACAGGGACTATAAGATGCTCATGTTTTTTACTTAAGTACTTCTTGAATTCTGATTTTGTCTTAAATAGAAAGAAGCCAGGAGTTAGCTGGAAATATACAAAATTTAAATGAGAGCAGAAACTAAAACTTCTTTGAGTGTTAGCAATTTCCCTAACCGGGGGCCCTGAGCTATTAGGATTTTATTAATAACTTTTTTGAAACCCTTGCCCTCTGTCTGTCCATTAAGTATCTTGTACTGTATCTGTTGCTCATCCTTTGTTTTGA
>NW_025396027.1:0-5706 GCF_016433145.1 Gracilinanus agilis | reverse complement strand
GCCAGAAATAGTTCAGTAGACTGCCAGACTGATTTTTAAATCCAACATTCCCTTCTTTTTCTTTTGATCCTGAGGAATCATCCTCAGGTGGTCCTTTAAAGATTGGTGACAGCACACACCATATCAAGGGTGGGGGTTGTCAGGTAATACTGATGCAGGACCATAAGCTAAAGGGTGTTAATTCATTCCTTTACAAAAGCTGCTAGGCAGTTAAGAATAAGGGGAAGGATACATAGTGGAAGCAAAGGGATTTTCCTGCCTATAGTTTGCCTGAAAAAATTGTTTCACTATGGGGGTACAATGTTCTATGCTGTCTCTGGGGTACAATGTCCTACAATATCCCTATGCCATCTCCCCTCCCCTCCTCCAAATGTCTAAGGGAAGAGGGTCGATGGTTTCCATCTTCTGTAGCTTCTTCAAGCTTAGAAGGGGCGTAGAATCTCTGAGAGGGGGAACAGGAGGAGGAGCTGTGGGCACAGGGTCTTCAGAGGCACCTCTGCAGCGAATGCCAGGGTCCTGAAGGCTTGGAGATCAGAGACTGTTTCCCCAGACTGACAGACAGGTCACAAGGGGGAGCATCCATCCCTAAGGCAGAAGGATAGAACCTAGGACTAGGGCAAAAACTAGAACACCAGATACAAAAAAAGAAAATTAGCACAATAGAAACTGATATTAAACATTAACATTTGGGTATCTTAGCCAACAGATTTTATCCCCAGAAATCATCCTCTGACAGGAATTAAACCTTTTAGGAAATTTGATCCCTAAGTTGTTTGCAGAGTTGGCATGTGATGTTTCTGTTAAAAAATATCCTTTCATAAGGCCCACATTAATATCGCATCTATAACTACTTGAATAACAATTTTTTACAGATAAATTTCTTTATCCCAGATCCTGGAGGAAATCCAGAAAGCCCTGGGTTATTTCTAGGGTCAAGATCTGAACTTCAGCTGTGGTAAATTAAGGCTGCAAGCTAAACTTCACCTACTTCTCAAAGTGTGTTCCCTAACAATTTGACAATTTTCAGTTATTAACCTAATAGGTTGTTTGGGGAGATGGAAACATTAATTTACAATTTGCATTAAGTGCTGATTATGGGAACTTGCTCCAAAAAGGGAAGGCAGATAGGAAAGCATTTCCTCACGTCCCAAGGGACACATAGTGAGGGGCTCCATGTGTAGGCCAAAGCTGTCACTGGCTCATGCCATCCTTGTGTCACTCAAGCATTAGTAGCCTAGATGGTCAGAAGAGGTCCAGTCCAAGTTGAGCCCTAGAATTGCCTCTCTAACCATCACAGAACATTCTCTGTCTTTTGCACTGTATCACTACTGGATCCCAGAAGCCTTTTCCTTCCTTAAAAGACAAGTCTTTCCCATTACAGCTCAGAGAAATTCTGCTAAGCAGCATTCTGGAAACAATTTCCATACCCTCAAACAAGCCTTTCACATCCCTACCAGGCTGATCACTCAGTTATTCTTACATATTTTGGCAATAATTAACATATCACACTTTAGTCACAAAACCTGAATTAAGGAACAGGAGTGCTGGATGGAGTAGCTCCACAGTAAATATAAATCAGGGCTGTATCGTCTCCTGTACCTGGGCCATCTGAAAGACTAAGACAAGCCAGACAGGAATCTCTTCAGTGTAACTTTCAAGAGATATTCCAGAACTATTTATGATTTTCCCAACACCATATAAACTAACTTTAGAAATTATCCCTAGGTCAGGGATCCATTTAAAAGAGAAGAACATCTATCTATTCTCTTTCACCTCCCTATCTGTTCTCTTTCATCTCTCCTTCTCTCTCCTTCTTCCTCTCTTTTTTTCCTCAAACCCTCTGCTTAAAAAGCAGAACACAACTTCCACTTACCCATCACGAATCTGCATACTCAGGACATCCAAATCTCTCTTTCTTTGGTATTCAAACACAACACACCTTACCTCTTCACTTTCTCTGACTCTCTATTACCATCACAAAAACAAACATACCATTTAGTATCCCTTCAAATGCTAATCAATAACTCCCAAGAATTGAGACACTGTAACTTTAGCATAGTGCTCATTATAAGATTCAGTTCATAGTACAAATTGGTAAACTGAGGTAACCACTGAGTATTGAACAAAACCCATGGTACAGTCAGGTTTACAATGAGCTTTTGCTTACATTCAAACAACACTTAAAGCACATGTTTTAGCAACAATTTACATAAAAATCATACTTAAAGGAATATCATAAAGCAAGTAGTATTACAGGGTCTATTTTCAATTACAAGATTTGAAACCTTTTAAGCACTATAAACCTTAAAGAAAGCCTTTTGACAAGTAGGCTGCTTATCTAATTTCAAGAGCAGGGAATCAAATTTAATAATGAAGTTAGTCAATTTTAATACACTGAGATGAAAAACCATTTATGATAACTTTTAAACCCAAAAAATATTTTTGATCAATTTAAACAGATACACCTCTGGCCACACCCTGATAGCCAAAGCCCAGAGGATCTCAGACTGACCCCCCACTCACTAAATGCCTGAGTGCAAGGAGTCATGTCCACGCTCTTTGAAAAGGATACTTCTAAGCTAAACTTGGAGTCCTCTCATCCTCAGGGCCTCCTTCTCGAACCCGGGGTTCACCATTTGCACCCCTATAACAACTGTACTGCTAAAAAAGAACCTGTTTTACAAGATATCCATGACTTTTCTATCAACTTTTACTTGCTTGAACATCTCTTTAAAACTCTGAAGTATACAATTAAAATATACTCATCTTTAAACTCTTTCAGATCTTATTTATGTACTGTGTTGCTATATCAGTTCCTAAGTATCAAAGTGGAACAATTAAAAGTATTTCTCTCTTTTCCTTCCTGTTTGCAAGGAAGAGTTTATGAGCAATTTACCCTAAGGCTGCCTGGCTTGATTTAGGTTTTTATGACTTAACAACCTTGTCTCTTATCTCTCTTTACCAAGTGAGATCACCTACAATTTAAAATTTAGCATGTACCAAAATCTTCATAATAAATTATTTTCAACAAACTTTAGTTTGAACTCCACAACTTCCAAATAACTTTAAGTCCTTTAGCAATCTTTCAGTATGTAAACAACTGAATTTCAAAGCCATTTACTTTCAGACCTCTGTTTAAACAGAATAGAACCTCTAATTCAGTTTCTTTTTACCTCAAAGCATTGTTTACATAACTGATTAAATTCCATCAATATTATTTTGATTTACCATTTGTTCTAGAATTCACACCTATTATTTCTTTATCAATTACTCTTATTTCCTCTGGCTTCTCTTCCTTTACCATCATTATTGCAAAAAGAGGAAAGTTACTATATTTAATTGCATGTGATCCTATTAGCTTCTTGGGCTGGTCAAATTTTCTCTTGTTAATTTCATATAGTTCATATATTCTTAACCTATTGAAAAACTTAATTCTCTTTATAGTCCAAATGCATACATATTTTGTATTCATTCATCATTACTTTCTAGCAATTTGACTCTAAATGCATGTTAATCTCTAGATCACAAATTCCTTCTTATACATTGCACACATTTTTACCAAATTTTCAGTACCTGTATTATTAAAACCCATGCACAGATTAACCACTTTAAAAACTTCCTGTGTATCATATGATTACATGTTGCTAGTTCTGACAGCACATACATTAAAAGAACATCTCATTTTAAAATACCAAGTTTAAATTCTAGAATAAGTTCTCAATAATAACATTACAACTTTTTCTGAATGACTTTTACATCTACAAAGTAGCCAATACAATTTTTGACCTTATAGAAAAAACATTGCCTCTCTGTGTCAGACTGGCTATTAACCACATTTAGACAATTCTCAATTCACTGAAACCAAGGCTTAACAAACTTCTAACCATGAGTTTTTGTGCTCAATAAAATCTGGTTAATATTTCACATTTGACTGACAAAACAGTTACCACAATAAATAAAATTACATTGTACCATATCAACATCATTAGCAATCCTCAACCCTTAAAATCAGGTCTTAAGTGAAAATGCTTCCAATTGTGGAGTAAAATCTCCCTTTTCTGCTCTGAATTTTTCTTTTTCACTCCTTTGGGGGCCCATCCAAAGGAAGAAAGAGGAAAAATCATTGAACAGATATTTTCTTTTGTCCTCTGCTGAGGATTTTTGACTGTGGGAAGTTCAATCTTTCAACTCCCCCTCTTTTTTTTTTTTAATGTCCAATTTAAGAATACATAGAGACAAGACTGTGACAAAGACAACAATAAACAAAAACATACAACCTTATGATAAGCATGCTTTAAAAGGAAAAAATCAGTTCTTTAGGATCCATGTTTAAAAAGAAATATTTGCAGTGAGAAAGCTCATTAAAACAGTTGCAGCACACACTGCCCCTTCAACTGAGGGTACTCAGGTACAGCCATCAGCCATCTGATTGGCTGAGCTGACTTCCTTGTCCCCTAACTCTCCCTGTGCTTTACACTCTGATTGACCAAACTAGTCTCTCTTTTTGGCTGTGATTTCTAACAAATGCTTCTTGTAGCACCTAAACAAACTGCTATCTGCTAACAGTGGGCATTGGAAGTGAGCTGTTCATTAAGCTGGCTGTGTTTCTTAAGGAAAGAACTTTGAACTTTCAAATTCCCTCCTGTTCAGATGTTAAATCTGCCTCCAGGTCTGAGAGGTTTATTTGGAATCCTCTCCCTATTCAAATATTGTCTGCTGCCAGTTCCTTCAGTCTAGGAGGTGAGAAATGTAGATGGGGGAAGGGGAATTGCCGAATGTTTGCAGTTTTCCCCTCTGAACTGGCCTTGAAGCTGGGGAAACCAGCAAGCACCAGGTTGACTCTCCCTGGCTCAGGATAAGGACGGAAATAACACCAAAGACACAGACCCAGCCAGGACACACAAAAGACGAACTAAGGACGGTTTAAACCTGACAGATTCCTGACTGGCCAAGACAACACAAGACAAAGGTGCGCACACTCACACTCACTTGCCTGGGGGAGCCCAGACAGATCCCAAACAATTAATATGGGGATCCTGCCTCAGTCCTCTCTCTCCTCCCAACCTCCAGTGCGTCCACTGGCCTTCCTCAGGGGACTCGAACCCCTGACTTGGGGCCTCAATCCCCAAGAAAATCCGGCTGGACTCGAACCAACCGGACGGACTCCAAAGACCGGACTCGAACCTTTTGCTTTGGGGTCCTGTGAGGCCTCAAACCTCACCAGTTCCCGTAGTAATTCCAAGGGAATAGAGAGATCAATTGGTCTACGTGGCCTGCCAATCACACACAGCACTTGCTCCCAGGGTTTCCGACCTTTGTCCGCATGGATCAAAAGGAACTGCGTACTGCCCCAGTCCTCTCTCAGAAACAGGTAGAAGGGGTTCCCTTGGTTGGTAAGCTTGGCATAGGTTCCTCCGTATAAACCCCGGAGCAGTGGGGCAAGCCGAACCACTTAGCTATTATGCTTACCAAGACACCACCTTCCCCATCAGTTCAATCACACAGTCACACACTAGGGCCCGTGCCTCGACCCACACACACCACACTCACACACTCCTGTGCTCACCACATACACAGGCCACTCAGCTCCAGATCTCCTCACCCTCTTGGCTCTTCTGGCAGTGGATCCTGTCCTGGCCACGAGGGACGAGCCCCCATATGTTGTACCCAAATTTTAATACCTAACCCAGGTTCGATCATGGCCAG
>NW_025396026.1:0-3774 GCF_016433145.1 Gracilinanus agilis | reverse complement strand
TATATATATATATACACACACACACATGAAATCTCCATAATTATTAGAGGTATTTAAAAGTAAAATGAATTTCCTCAGGATCTAGTGAGGTTTCCTAACTAGAAGAATTTCACAGATGAATGATAACTCATTGAGAATATTGTTGATGTGATTTTTGTTCAGGAGTGCTCCCTCTTTTATTCTCAATTGTACTTAGCTATGATATGACATCTACAAAGCAATAATTTTGTCTCCCACTCATAGCATGTGAATAGGGAGATACTAAGTAGACTTGACTACCTTTATTAAATTATTTTTGTTCACTGTTTACATTTAAACATCATTGCTCATTTCTGGCCTCAAGAGGCATGATCAGAAATCATTAATTCTGGTGAAATTCTAACCATTTTTTCTTCAGTAGGAATATTTTCAATTACCTTGCAAGAAAAGCTTGGGTACAAGTCAATTAACTTTTAAAAAATATTCTAGTCTTTGTAATTAATTTCTTGTCAATGATAAATACTCCTTTACTTCCTAAACCCTGTCTTTTTTGTAGGAGCCTGAAAAATCTTTGACTCCAAAGCTGTGAAGCATGAAGGCTACATTTCTGGCCGACTTAAACTCACAGCCTTTCTCTGCCAGCTTCCTATGGATCCTCACAATGAGCACTTTGTCCATAATTTCATGATGTCTGAAAATTTTTCGAATATTATTTCTTGACGTATGGCACTCTGGATCCTTGCTTCATTTTCGATTGTCTTTTTGAGCTCTATCTTTGAGAAAGACTACTTTTGTTTATAAATAGCTATTTTTTTCTTACAATTATAATAACTTTATTCTATTTATTTTTGTATTATAATATTTTGTTATGTTTCTGTTATTATCTTTCCTAGAGTTCCATTGCTTTATTAAAACTTCCCTCCTTTTATTCTAAACTATCCATTGTCTGATTTGTCTTCTTGACTCTTTCTTTAAAGAGGTCTTATATTATCCTTTATTTTATTAAGCTTTTCAACCAGTTGTGGTTGTCATTCCTTTCTTATGTACAGCAGACTGTTTATAACTTATGTTCTCTTTTTCTGGAGATCTTCCTTTTTTTCTTTTACTTCATGGTGTTTCTTAATTATGTCAGAGGCTTGTTTTTGTTTAATCTACCTGTTTCTTAGTCTTTCTGTTTTTTTTTTCTTGTGGAAATTTCTTTGTGAGGAGTTATTTCCTTGTTCTTATTTTGCTGTAATTTTACAGTGTATTTCTTGATCTTTGGTGATTAAGAAAGGCATCTCAACTTAGATAAAGCCAGTTATCATTCTGTCACCTTCATTGGAGCACAGATATGGACCTGAAAGTGAATTATCTAATCCAACTCCTTTTACTTACATATAAGAAAATTAAGAATATTAGAAATTAAGTCACTTCCTCACGTTCTCACAATTGTTATGATTTGAATCCAAGTCCTTCTTTGGCTTAAAATCCAGCATTATTTTCATTATATCAAACGACCAGGTAATGATTTCATATGTACCATAAATTGAGATAGGCAATATAATACATTGATGCTATTGGAATTTCGAGGAATATTTGTGTATTATTGAAAGAGAGGTTATAGAAGTATTCACATTATCTAGTGATAAATAAAAGAGTCAGGACTTTTCACTGAATTTCCCTGGGGCTCTTCTACTATTGTCCTTAGATAGAAAAGACCTCTCTCCTCCTCCTCCTCCTTCTCCTCCTCCTCCTCCTCCTTCTTCTTCTTCTCCCTCCTTCTCTGTCTCTCAGATGCATTAATCAAATGGAATGATTTCCAATAACTATTAACATGTTTCCACTCTTTTGAGGAAACATTAAATGGTTTAAAACCTCAACTGTGCAAGGTTACACATTTGCTCCTCATTCATCCCAAAATTAACATCAAGAAAGGGTGATAGGGAAAAATGTTAGATTTGGCAATATTTTAGAGCTACAAATGATTATCTGGAAAATGCTTTCCATGCATATATTGATTTAACCATTTCTTGGTGAATTTATTAACCTTATTTTGTTCAAGTGCCCTAATAAAATAGCATGAATGATGAGGGTTTTTTTTCCTTTTCAGGCTGGGCACTTTTGCCATCTAGTGTTACTACTATTCCTGATGGTGCAGGTGGGCAGAGTATGCATTAGAAAACCAACTCCGTGACTAGCATTCAGACTCTTTAATTCATCATTTCCTTTCCTTTGATGTTTCTAGCCATTTTCTAGTGCAATTTCTTATTAATATGGTATGGCATCAGGGTTATTTCAACAATGCCTACAAAGAAGTTCTTTTGAGAAGAATCTTGCAAGTAAAGAGAAATCCCTTTCCTCTCACGTATATGGATAAATAGGGGGGAAGAGAAAAATCCAAAGTGGAAGAGATGAGCACAGTTAAGTTGAGCTGCAAATCTAATAATGGTACAAGGATAGTGTGAGGTTTACAATCCTGGTAAAAAAAGAGACTTACTCCTGCAGTTCATCTGATTAGGGAACAGGTCAGGAAAATAATAAGGAGCAGAAGTTTGTCCTTTGTGCCCTCTATCTCCTTCTGACACATTGTTTTAACCCTCTTTCAAGTACTCAGTTTTCTCATAGTACCCCCTGACCTCTAGGGTCTCTCAGGTACTGCTTTTTCTTAGCGTGTCCTCCCCAGGCAGACAATCCCTCAATTATCCTTCCTCCATATCTAGTCAAAACTTCCTGGATCTAGATCCCATTCCCTGAGGTCCTGCTGTGGGTTAGCTAATCAGAACATCTAATTCATCCTCAGGTATTATAGAATACTAAAGGCACTATCTCTTTATTTGGGGGCCTGCCATTGCTGAACAGAGAGATTTTGTTATAACTAGTCCAAATCGCACCCACCAAACTGATTACTGTTCCATGGCAGTCTTCATCCTAAGCTGCAGCATGTATGTAGTCTTCATCTTCCACCTCTAGCTTGCAACAATGAACAATTTGACTCCACCTCTCAACAAAGGACATGTCAGTCAATTATTCTGTGGTCCTACTGATCATCCCCATAACTGTCCAGTTGCATAATAACCCTCCTTGGCGACCACTCTCTTTATTAGTGTATAAGCTCTCTGAGTTGAGGGACTAGTTTTCTTTTTGTATACATCTCTAGCACTTAGCACAGTGTCTAGCACATAGTAAGAGTTTAATAAATACTTTAAAATTAATTAATAATAGTTCACATTTACTCTTTATACACACACATATAAATATTATGTAGTATGTGAATTTATTTTATGTGCTACATTATTTTCATATCATAGTCCTGGATTATAAAGGATATATTAGGAAGAATTCCTGAGCCAGGTCTGAGACCTGGCTCCATTTGGTCTATACATTTTTGCATTCTTTTTGCCCAGAGGAATGTGGTCCTTTCATCACCTTGCGCTGAAAGGAAAGGTTCTATAATGATATTTTAACTATGGACATGTGAAACCTCACCTGCCAGTTTGGGGAAGGGTTGAGGGTCTGATGAACCACCTTTTAAGTAGCTATTACCAACTAAACAAGTCTTGGGATGTTCAAGGAAGGAGCTGAATAATGAGCTCCCCAAAATGTATCTATATACATGGTCCAGGAGTTTCTATTTGTCTTGTGATTATTGAGAGTCATTTGATCACGATTAGGATGTCTTGACTGGTCAATTAATAAATTATTTTAAAATTAAGGAAAATCTGTCTCTTGAGATCATTTTAATCACCACAAGAGATAATCCCCACCTTCTCTCTCTCTCTCTCTCTCTCTCTCTCTCTCTCTCTCTCTCTCTCT
>NW_025396025.1:0-9753 GCF_016433145.1 Gracilinanus agilis | reverse complement strand
CAGATAAAGAAATTGAGGAGCTATTGAGTACCCTGCCAGTTAATGGTAAGCATTTCTTATGTTTTTGTATGCTTTGGAGAAAATATTATATTACAAGCTATTTAAATATATATTACAAGCTATTTAAAAATTAGCATGCAAGTGAAAAGATTTTTAAAAAGCATCTACCACTCAGCTTAGGTTCATGATCTCAGAAAAAGAAAATGTGATCCTCAGCTGAGCCCTTCTGACCAGTTGTCAAGGCATATGAATATTGAGTATCTATGGAAAAAGCCCATCATAATGTATGAAGAAATATTATCTCTGACTAACCTTCAAGTCACAAGTTTCCTAGAATGCCACTTACTACAAACACAGGAATGGAAGATTCCTTTCTCCCTCCTGAGCAGCTTAGTGGCCATCTTTAAGGAGTAGAGTCCAATGTGACTGTCATCAGGGAATTATAACCAGACAAATGACATTTTCTAATACTGAATTTGGAATCAAAAAAACCTGAGCCCAAATCTTGCTTTGAACACACTTACCAGGTCACTTCCAGGCAACTCAGTGTACCCACTTACTGTTTGTTTTCTCATCTATACAAGAAGGGATTATAATAGTGCCTGCTACATAAAGTTGTATCTAGAGCCCTTCCCATTATTCTGCCTGGGAACCAATACACAGTATTTATTTTTGGACAGAAGGTAAGGATTAAAAACAAATAAAGTGGTAAGAATCAATTGAGGAATGTAAAAGTATATATACATATATACTTATGTAAATTATATATTTTTAACTATACAGTGTTAGAAACCTTAAAGTAGTATAAATTCTAATCACTATTATTTTAAAAGATCTATGCTTTCCTTGGTCCGAATATACTGAGCAGACTACAAGCCATGCCCAGCTAAGTCTTTTTTTCATCTTCCTTTAGCCTGCCCCCAAAACCATCATCAACATCATCATCTAATGGCCAAACTTATCATGATGATTCCATATGTTCATTGCCTAATGGGTATTTTATATTAGACTTCTAATGATTTGCTATCATGGCCTTTAAATATTTACCTGACTGTGGTAACAGAAGATATAGATATTACAAAAGCTATTTAAAAATTAGCATGCAAGCAAAAAGATTTTTTAAAAGCATCTACAACTCAGTTTAGGTTCATGATCATAGAAAAAGAAAATGGGATGCTCAGCTAAGCCCTTCTGACCAGTTGTCAGGACATATGAATAATGAATATTTCAAGAATTCATGATTGTGACATTGTGAGTGTCCATCATCACCATATATTTTAAACCCTTTCTCATTTCTTAGGCAACCTTTGAGAGTTGTTATTGGCCAAAATAACAAATGTGGATCCTTTATCTAAATTAAATTGGCACCTAGAAATACACAATTTGAATGTGGATGGAGAGAAGCAAGCAACTAGAAGGAGAAAGAGATTGAACAAGTCTTGCCAATTGGTTAGATGCAAAGAAGGGTAGAAAAGACAGAATTGAGGATGACATTAAGGTGTTCAAACCCGTAATACTGAACTCACAAGGTTCTTAAGAGAGTTAAATGAGATATTTATATAAAGTGCTTGATACATCTTAAAGGCATGAATAAATGTCATTGATCACATGTTTGCTTAAATTAGCAAAAGCTTATTCTTTAGTTAAAAGTCTTGATTTCTGAGCTTTTAGCAAAATTAGCCCACTACTATTACTCCTGTAATACTACAGGAATTGATCTCCAAAAGAAGCCATGCTGTTTCAACTGAAATTATTTAAATGGTATTTAAACTTAACATTTTTATAATAAAACTATGTTTCCTTAGAGAAAATATAGCTTACACAGTTAACTAGACAAAGTCAATATGCAAAGATACATTAAAATATTAGCCACATTCAAGAAAATAGCATCAGAACATTGAATGAAAAAACTAGCTCTTGTCTTTGCATTATCAAAAAAAATGGGAGTTTCCTAGACCACAGAATCATATTTTGTCCCTGCTGGAAAAGGATATGGAGATCACCTAGTCAGGGACCTTCATTTTACAAAGAATGTTGAGACTAATTGATATGAAGTGGTCAATTCTTTTCCAATGCTTAAATAAAATGTCTGATTCCAAGTCCTTCTGATAGTCAATAGCAAAGAGAAAGGAAGCGCTCTGAATGATTGTGGTATAGTATATATAGAACTTCACACAGAGTCAGGAACATCAGAATTAAATACCATACACATGTACTAAGTTTATAACCCAAGCTAGCCATGTAACCTCTCTCAGTCTCATTTTCCTTAATTGTAATAATAATAAGACCTCTTGACTAGCAAGGTTGTAGTGAGGATAAAATAAGTTAATATTTTTTAAGTATGTGGCAAATCTTAAAGCCCTAGGTAAATGCTAACTATCATTATTACTATTATTATCCTCACTTTACAGATAGAGAACTTTCTTAATTCCTTAACTTTTTCTTATGAATTAATATGTAGAGAAAATTAGATAAAATCCCAAGGTAAATTACCAGAATTCAGAGAAAACTGTTCAGTTCCTCTGACTTATCTCAGAAGATAATGAAATGCTTTTTTGTGAGCTTCTCCTTCATGAGATCTCCTCCTAAAATATACCTTCTCTTATAGATGATGGAAAGGTCGACCTCAAAGAAGTTATCGATAATGCAAAAACTATTCAAGGTGAGTAAGAAGTGAAAAGTCAGGTAACATCTCAATATTTTTCACATGAATCCATGAGAAGGAAGCATGGTAGAGTGGATAGAAATAGAGCCCTAGGAGGACCAGGATTCAAATTCTCCCTCTGACACTCACTGTGTCATTGTGGGTCAAGTTATGTCCCTCTCAGGAAATTTTCTCTAACAGTACATATTACAATATTTCTGGATCTGTATACACTGACATAATCAATTGGCAAATATTTAGTAAGTTCCCACCACATTTCTTCTAAATGGTGAAGATACAAATACCAATACACAATGAATTCCACTTGAAAGACAACATGTACATATATAAATATGTACTGATTGAATATGAAATAATAAGGGAAGGGAGGCTCTATGACTGGGAACAACAGGAAAACCCCTTCATAGGAAACAGAAATTCTGGTTCATCTCAAAAGGGACTCTATAGTATATATAAGGAGAGCATGAGGAACAGCCAATAATATAATATAAAAACAAGAAATGGAAGACCATGTGTGAGCAACAGAAATAGGCAGGGAAAGTGAGGAGAGAGAGGAGTTTATGTGTTTGATTCAGGAGAAATACAGAAATGCTGAAATGAGAGATATGGCCAATAGATTTGTGCTTTGAAACTATAACTTGGGCTGCTGTGTGGAAGATAAATTGGAAGAGGCTCTTGATTCTAGGGAACATATTAGGAGCAATTACACAGTTTCTTCAAAGGAGAGATGGAGGATGACTTGAGCTGAAGATGGGGCACTGTGAGTAGAGAAAAAGGGAGTAGATATGAGAATCGTTATCAAGGGAGAAATGGCAATATTAGACAAATGATTGAGTATGGAATCAAGAAGAGAGGGGGAATGTGTCAGGAGTGCAGAAGAATAACAACTGTGAAAAGTACCTTTTGTGAATAAATGTGTTACATGAATATTATTCTATTTAAATCTCCTTTCAGATTTGCTAAACACTCTACAGGCTCTTTGTAGCAAGTCTTCAATTTGCTAGAACATAATCTCTCTCTTCATGTTTCATTTTTCCTCTTGTTGAGACATACCAGATTCTAGGTCTTCAAGTCTAGGATTAAAATTTTGTAGGAAGGCATTTTGGTGAGTCAAAACCACTGGGATAAAGGAAAAGAAAACCAAACTCTACTTATCAACCAGACCAATGTAGGATAAGTTGTCATAGATTTTGACAGAGGCCTAATACTCATTTAGTATTCCTCTGTTTAAGACTTTTGAGTCTAACATAGTTCCCTGAACCAGAAAGATGTAATTTATGTTTCTGAATTCACAAGTGATTTTCCCAGCATGACTGGGTTCATCACAATGGCTAACTGCTCTTTTTGCTAAAATTGGAGCTGATAGACACAGGAATAGGTACTATCTTTCACACTCTGGAGTCATTACATATACCTCACATTCATATCATTCACCATTCTCATCTTTTATAAACAGAAAATGTTGATGTTCAAAACCTGGAAGACTTTCTGAAGAACATGGGGGTCAAACTCACAAAAGAGGAACAGAAAGATCTCCTGGAAAGCCTTCCAGTTGGTGGTGAGTGTTCCAGATTCCACTGTGGCTGTCAGGGGAACTTGGGCTTGGTATTGTGAAAATGTCTGATACTATCTAAAGAAAGATGATTCTCACTTCTCCCTAGGCTGGAGTTCTTCAATATGAGGGCAATTAGTGAAAAATCATACCACTTTAATAACTTAGATGCCTAAGAAATGATAAAGAGAAAAGGGAGGATATGAAATTAAAGCAAAGGAGATGTGTAGGGGAAGAAGAGACTATAGTGAAGGAGTGATAGAAAAATACTCCAATATTACCTCAAATGGAAAAGCATCTTATTACCCCAAAGGGCTGGAGAGTCTGGACTAAAAGAGGTGAAGGAGTATGACAGGAAACTGTAGCCAAAATTGCTCAGTTCATTTCTCTCTGGGCAGAGGGGTAGAGGAGTATTGACCATGAAAGGACCTTCACAGTCCCTATTATGTTTCAGTGTTATCACCTTCTCCCCCAGAAATGCAGGCAGCAAGCTCCTGTCATATGTTAGACTATGGAAAGCAGGCAAGGCTAAACTCTGCCTCTCTGGCCAACCAGGAAATAATCAGTAAAGTGTCTCCTTTCCATATAAGAATTCACAATATTTCCTACTTTGTCTAAATTTTGCCTGGGTTAAAAGGTACCTGAGACTCCTCCTAAGAGGAAATGTGTTGTAAATAGAAAGAAGGACATGATTGGGAATAAATCAAGGACTAAGATCCATATCACAGTTTTGTTATTACTCTTCCAGGGTAGCACCTGAAGAATCTTTGTTTCTCTACCATCTTAAATGCAATTAAGCATTATAGACATGGACATTTGCGTATAAATGAAATAAAAAGTAAAAGAGTACCAATAGCACTATGGGTAACCAAGTAGTATTGTGGATCAATGTGTGGAATCAGGAAGAGCTGAGTTCAAATTAGGCATCAGAAATTTTCTAGCTGTGTGACCCTGGACAAGTCACTGGACCTCTCCCAAAATCAGTTTATTCACCTCTAAAATGGAAATAATAATATCACTAGTGTTCTCAGGATTGTGATAAGTCTAAAATGTCTTAATATTTGGAAAACACTTTACAAATAAATCAGTCATAGTCACACAATACTTAAATGCCTTGAAGAGGCAAAGAACGATTTGGTGGAATTCCCTAATCATACATCCAAAGGCAACAAGATACATGTTTTCACGGAACAAGTGGTCATCCCTTCTTCTAGAACTTAGGATAAATATTCAGAATGAGGAAAAAATAGACACCTCAAATTTATAGACTGTACAGAAGCTTATATCAAGAGCAGGTCTTTGAAAAAAAAAAAAGAATTCATAGGTGTAGGATTGGCAAACACCAAAGACCATTGAAAAAAAATGAAACATTTTCTGTGTTAAAAAAAGACTTATGATTGATGTAAAAATAATCATTAGAACAGATTAAACAGTAAGTCCTATACCATAGCAAGAAAAAGAACAGAATATTCAAATATGTGGTATCTTCTTATTATAATACTCTGAATATGACTTTTTAAATCAAGAGCACAATAGTGAGAAAGTTATGGCATAGAACTGAAAGAGTTCAATCCTGAATAATTAAACAGGTAACTAACAATGCAAATGAAAAAATAGGCATGAAAAATGACATTGATGGTAATTAAAAGCCAGAAGTTTAACCACTCTAAATCTAATGCCTCATTAGGAATACCAAAAGAATCCAGTAAATACCTTTGTTAGTCAATGTTTGGCTTATATACCAAGTGAAGAAATATAGCAACACTAGTTTAGGATGGCAGCACTAATTTTAGTTAATAAACTTATTTGTAAAATCTCATGGAAAGAGAGGATACATATATTTATAATCAATATTATCTCATAAATAAAGACAAGTTGTTTAAAGTTAAACTAATTTAAATAAAACTTTGTGATTGGATACCTAGGCAATACAGTGGATAGGAGACCACTCCTGAAGTCAAGAAAACTTGGGTTCAAATTTGGTCTCAGAGACTTCTTAGCAGCCTGAACCCTGGGCAAGTCACTTAACTCCAATAGACTAAGTCAGTGGTTCCCAAACTTTTTTGGGAACTATCCCCCCCTTTCCAGAAAAAATATTACTTAGTGCCCCGTGTCACATACTATCACTACCCCCTTACAGTTATTCACCACCCCCAAATGCATCTGTGGCCATCACCGCCTCCCTGGATCACTGGAACACCCACCAGGGAGTGGTGGTACCCACTTTGGGAATCACTGGACTAAGTCTTGCTGATCTTCTCTTAGAATTGATATTAATTGCTATTAACACACAAGGTAAAGGTTGAAAAAATTAAAAACTCTAAGGAATCTCACTAAAAGAAGTAATCTGTAGTGCATTTATGGACAAAAAAATAGAACAATAAATAAAACAAATGGAAAAGGTCTGTATTGATTTCAAGAACAAACTAATAAATCATCACAGAGAATAGTAAGAGAGCACTTTCACTCAAACATCACAAACCAGTATAAGTTTATAAGATGGGATAAAAATCTCATTCAAAGAAGACAAAAATGAAAAAAGCTGCCCACTTGGACCTGATGTGGATTTATGCATTTGGCATGAAGAAGACACAAGCATGACATTGCAGATAGATAAGAGGATGTCCCAAAGTCTTTGTGTAATTTGAAGCTTCAATAGCATTAAGCTATCAAAAGGCTTTGGTCTGTATAGGTACCTGTATTGGAAACATGTCTGAAATAGAGGAAGATATGAAGGGAAAAACATGAGATCTTATTAATGCTAAACAAAAGATGACTGAGAAGAAAAAAAGCAGTCACTGATATGCCTATTCTTCCACAAATATAAAATATTTACACGAATTTTCTCTACATAATTCAAGAGCATCCTTGATAAGAGTGTTAGTGAGGAACAAACTGATGACTCCAAGAGATGTTCAACCACGGACTACATTAGTTGGTCATTTTATAGTTCATTGAAAGACAGAAAATGCAAGATCCCATTTTGTTTATTTCCTGATTATGAAACGAGTATTTGATTCAGTAGAACAAAAGAACATCTTGGTATCTCTTTTCCAATGTATGATCCCCATCCATATATTAACATCAATCAAGATTCCTTGCAGAAATAACCTTATTCAATGAGCTTCTCATCACACAGAGCACGTGAGACAAAAAACAAGGATATGTATCATCACAATGGTATTCATCCCAGTAATAAAAGAATATCTGGTAGAGATTTGAAGTTGAACAGGATTTCTTGGTGGATGGTTTCATCCTACACATCGTGGTCTTTGGGGACAACATTTTTGTGGTCGCATCAAAGCCTGAGATGTTGCTGAGCCTCTTGGAAAGAGCTCTGTAACCAGTTAAGAGTTTGTTTAGACCACATTCAAAGAAAACACCAAGTAGATGAGAAATATCCATTATACACATTAAGACATGCCTTTCTGTCATCAGACTGTAGAACTTGTCCCTCAGTGAGTATATTTAGAACAAAGAATAAAGAAAGATCAATTCTTTCCACAGCTGAAGAGGAACAAGGCTAATTTGCCCTTGAGGAATGTAAAACTCCTTTAATTATACCAAGTTTCCCTTAAAAAGAAATGTCTTTAAACCAGCATTTTACCAGCCTTATCCTTCTAGTGAGACATGAAATACATTGCTCTGCAAACAATTAAAAATGAGCATCACACAGAGGGGAATAAAAGGGTTCATGGTGAATGTTGCCAAGTTACAAAATGTAACCAGTGAGGAGTTGTAAAGAAAAGAAGTAAATTACCGGATCACACAGTAAGTTTCAAGGATTGACAAATGCATCAGTAGAGTGCTCCACTGCTTACAATGTCAAGGGAAGAAATAGAAACCTCCCAACAAGTTGAGTGGTCACTGCTTTGGCAAACTTCTGGGAGAAAAAGGATAAAATTCACACAATTATGGAGGCATGGATGAGTTGCTAGTATATTTAGAGCTAGAAGAGATCTTAGAGGTCATCAGCTCTAACCTCCTCATTTTATAGATTAGGAAACTGAGACCCATAGGGGTTAAGTGTTTTGTCTGAGATCACAAAGCTTATAATCAAATAAGGTATCATTGAAACCCAATTTCAGACTGAAAGGTTAGCACCATGCCATCTGCAGCATGACAGGGAACTGCCAAAAAAATACCTTTAAACATATTTCAGCATCTCTTTAAAACGAGACATTCTCTAGGGAAGCATTTCTATTTAAAAGGATGTATTCTATTTGGCAATGAATAGGGCTGTACTAGGAGGAGAGATAGATGGCCTTTCACAGTAAGACCAAGGTATATCTAGAATCTCCATTATCACCACTATTATTTGTAGTCCTACCTACTGCAATGTGGTTCTATTTTTTACAATTAAAAATAAATTGAAAAATGAAGGGAAACAAAACTTCCAATATTTACAATTGATGAGACAAGTTACTTAGAAGACATTCAAGGTTCAACAAAAAATTAATTGAAAAATCTTCAGCAAAGTAGGAAAATATTTTTAAACGTCACTCAAATTTTCAAACATTGTATGTTACGAAGAAAAGTGAGCAGGAAGAGAAAAAAACTGGTTTTCCACTTAAAATGACTACAGAGTTTCAAAAGATTTGGAAATCCAGCTATGAAGAAAGACAAAAATTGTTGTGGTACCTTGGGTACAATCATTAATTTATCCCTGAAAGCAGACTGAGTACCATCAAGGGTTGAGTACTAAATGAATTTTTCCGTAAGGAATAATGTAAATTGAATTAATTTGTTTGAAAAACCCAGAAAACCTAGATTTTATATAGTGCATTAATGAAGTTGCAGTTTACTAAATACACATTAACAATAAATGTAAATATAGAAATAATTATATTAAGATTATATTAACATAACTTTATCTTTATTGAGAAGAGGTCAAGCCTAAGGGAAGTTTCTGGGTAGAAGTGAAGAACAAGATACATATCTTTACTCATAGCCAGTGGGTGGATCTATTTTTCTTGACAGTATTTTACTTTGTTATAAGCTTAAGTTCTTTCTGGGGGTATAAAGAATGGCAGTTATAGGGATGGAAAAGATGTAGGAATAGTGATACATGGGAAAAAAAGAATAAAAGAATGGAAACAGCATCAAAGAAACATGTAATAAAATATGCAAGGGGGCAGCTGGGAAGCTCAGTGAATTGAGAGCCAGGCCCAGAGGCAGGAGGTTCTGGGTTCAAATTTGGCCTCAGCCACTTCCTAGCTGTGTGATCCTGGGCAAGTCACTTAACCCTCATTACCTAGCCCTTACCACTCTTCTGCCTTAGAACCAATATACACTATTGATTCTAAGATGGAAGTTAGGGGTTTAAAAAAATAAAATAAATATGTAAAAGACAACAGATATTCAGAAAACATCCCAGAGAAACACAATACTGGAATTAGTTTTTTTTTATGATATACTTTCTAAAAACAAGTTATACATTAAATGAATGACTAAATTTAATTAATTTAAATTAAGGAATCATATTTCCACCAACTGAAAACACAACCCATTTCCACAACAGTGCTCTATATTATCT
>NW_025396024.1:0-1322 GCF_016433145.1 Gracilinanus agilis | reverse complement strand
CCAACTGAAAACACAACCCATTTCCACAACAGTGCTCTATATTATCTCCTCTAAAATGGTTCTCAAGTCAAGAGCTTTTGAAATAATACCTATCAGAAGCAAAGCTATTCTCATTTGGTGGAGCAATGAAAGAACAGGTCACTCTTTATGGGATAGCTTTATACAATGATGAACTGTGTGCTACTATTCTTTTTTTTTTCATAAAAATTTTACCTTCCGTCTTGGAGTCAATACTATGTATTGCTCCAAGGGAGAAGAGTGGTAAAGACAGGCAGTCAGGGTCAAGTGACTTGACCAGGGTCACACAGCTGGGAAGTGTCTGAGCCCAGATTTGAACCTAGGACCTCATGTCTCTAGGCCTGGCTCTAAATCCACTGAGCTACCCAGCTGCCCCTTGTGTGCTACTATTCTAATTCCTCTGTGACCTGAATTGTGCCTTGTTTTACAGCCAATGAAAAGGTGAATAAGAAGAATATAATGAATGCTATGCAGAATATCAGTGGTGAGTGAGAAACGTTTATTTCTTCTTAATGATTATAATGTGATTTCTACCATACCTCTAATATATTGATCCAGCGTTTTTGCCTCATGACCTGTAATTCTTTATCTACAGCCAGGCTATAGAAAGCAATTCACCACATTCTGTGACTATTGAGAACTTCAAACCACTTATCCAAAAGGCTGGAGATGAGATGTCTGCTTTGCCATAAAGCATTCATTAGGCTTTACCAATTCATTCCTCACTGGACTTTGAATATATGATCTTCCTAGCTTTCCCAATGGCTCCACATGTGTGTCCTTAGGAATGGTTTCTGTGCCTTTGGAAAAGCATTTCAGGAATATTTGAAAAGTATTTTATAAATATAAATTGCCATTTGTATTATCTCACCCTCAATCAGTTGGGAATGATGAATCCATTTCTAAAATTTTTGTGGTCTTTATACTATATTTGACTCTTTGGCATAATTTCATAGTTTTCTTATTTGTCTCCTACCTTACACTGTGAACTGATTGATAACAGGCACAGTGCTTTTGATCATCTTTTCATTCCCAGCATTTCACACACTGCCTGGCACATAGGAATGACTTAATAAGTGCTTATACTGGCTTGATTTGGCTTTGAATTTTCAGTATTTAGTACAGTTAATAACACATGAAGTAAGGATTGAATAAATTCTGGCATGATTATGTTCTTCAATTTTCTTCTTTCTGAAGGAGGGAATGTTGATGTTAACAAACTGGACCAGGTTCTGGGAAACCTGGGGATGAAATTTACAGATAAAGAAATTGAGGAGCTATTGAGTACCCTGCCAGTTAATGGT
>NW_025396023.1:0-1167 GCF_016433145.1 Gracilinanus agilis | reverse complement strand
AATGGACCAATCCCATGCTAGGGAGGGACCATGCCCCTCCTACTTCCTGGCATAGGATTGGTCTATATAAAGACCAATCACACGCCAAGGAGGGACCTTTGAATCAAACTTGATTTGGGGTTTGAGCAGGGGTAGTCAGTTTCAGGCTGGTGGTACTCTGGTGTTTTTTCTTTGAATAAAACTTGTTTTTTAGATAAGGTTTCTTTTCGTCGTTGCAGATACAAGATCTGATGCGGGTATTTTTTTTCAATGATGCATATTATACAATCCATCCATACTTGCCCATCCTATTTCACTTCAATAAATCTACTCCTGGGACCCACCTGACACGACAGGTTGCTACTTCTAGATCCCTTGACATTGTGTAGATAGATACCAGTGGACGGTAGGAGCCGCCCTTCGGTCATTGCTCTCTAACTAAAGGATCTGGTGAGCCAGGTGGTAACATGGATAGAACAATGGGTCTGGAGTCAGGGATACTCCATGTTCTGAATTCAAATCTGGCCTCAGACACTTACTGGCAGTATGACCCTNATTCTGATGGATATGTGGGTTTTAAAAATATTGTGTGGGGGGAGGGGACTGCATCCCCCAGCATGCCCCAGGGGTCCCTCCCTCCTACTTCCTGGCATTGAATGGACCAATCCCATGCTAGGGAGGGACCATGCCCCTCCTACTTCCTGGCATAGGATTGGTCTATATAAAGACCAATCACACGCCAAGGAGGGACCTTTGAATCAAACTTGATTTGGGGTTTGAGCAGGGGTAGTCAGTTTCAGGCTGGTGGTACTCTGGTGTTTTTTCTTTGAATAAAACTTGTTTTTTAGATAAGGTTTCTTTTCGTCGTTGCAGATACAAGATCTGATGCGGGTATTTTTTTTCAATGATGCATATTATACAATCCATCCATACTTGCCCATCCTATTTCACTTCAATAAATCTACTCCTGGGACCCACCTGACACGACAGGTTGCTACTTCTAGATCCCTTGACATTGTGTAGATAGATACCAGTGGACGGTAGGAGCCGCCCTTCGGTCATTGCTCTCTAACTAAAGGATCTGGTGAGCCAGGTGGTAACATGGATAGAACAATGGGTCTGGAGTCAGGGATACTCCATGTTCTGAATTCAAATCTGGCCTCAGACACTTACTGGCAGTATGACCCT
>NW_025396022.1:0-8504 GCF_016433145.1 Gracilinanus agilis | reverse complement strand
TCTCGTGTGTTCCTCTGGAGGCCACCCATTTTGAACCCTAACATATGGGGGCTCGTTCTGGGATGGTGTGCGAACCCCTGGGGACCACTGAGACAGAGAAAGCTCTCTCCTAGGTTTCATGACGACTTCCAGAGGTGAGCAGTGAATGGTGTGTGAATGGTGTGTGAAGTGTGTATTTGATGGGGAAACTGAGGACTCCCAATAGGCATACGACTAAGTGGATGATTCCTGCCTCGGATTTCTAGGGGCCATCCTACGTCAAGCCTTGGGGCCCGTTCCATTCTGGGATGAGGGGGGGTGCCCCCCTCCTCCCTCCCCCCTCCCCCTCACCCCCGTGGCTTTGTGTCTGAATTTCCACCTGTTACTGAGAGTGGACCGGTGGACTACACGTTTCCTCACCTACAGCAGGGGGCAGGCCGGAAACACCAGGAAGCGAGTTGGTTAGAGGGAGGGGGAAGTCGTTGGAAACCGTGGAGATGGGGAATATGGGGAAAAAAATCCGGATCATAACTTTAAGGGGTTGGAGTCCCTTTAAGCACCTCTCCCTGCATGAGGGGGAGGGAAGAAGTTGCTCCCCCGGTGTGAGGGAGAGCACAGGAAAGTCACCCTCTGTGTAAGAGAGAGCTCAGGTCACTCCCTCGGAGAGAGAGGGAGGGAAGGTCAAGATTTGATTCCCCTGGGGGGAAACAGTTCCAGGAAGCCAGGGTTATTCTGGTGGAATTTTCCCACAGAAGTCCCGTGACGGATGCATCACGGGCAGCAGCAGGACGCTGGGTCTTTTTGGAAGGACACCAGGAAGAGCAGGGTGGAGCCCCAAGCAGGCTCCATCCCGGATTCAAACTTTATTTGGATCCACAAAGAGAATCTTTTGTTTTTTGTTCTGTTTGTCTATCTTTTGTGTTGTCCTTTGTCCGTGTTTTGTTGATTGGTCTAAAATGGGCCAGAGTCACTCAACCCCCCTGGACTTGGTCCTAAGGCATTATTCAGATTTCAAAACCCGTGCACATGCATTAGGCTTATCAGTAAAAAAGGGGAAGTTGCAGATCTTTTGTAATTAGGAATGGCCTGCCTTTGGGGTTGGATGGCCCCATGGTGGGACATGGCAACAGTCTGTTATTTCTGCAGTTTGGAGTTGGGTTTTGCCCCAGGGTCTGGAGGGACACCCAGATCAAATGCCGTATATTTTAACCTGGCAGGATTTAGTCTTGGATCCCCCACCTTGGCTTCGCTTGGTGGTGGATGGGTCTAATACCAGCAAGGACACAGTCACACCCTCTCAGGCCCTGGTTACCCAGCTCCAAAAGCCCAGCTCCAGTTCAGAGAAGGGTTTGGAGCCCCCCATTCTGCCCACCCCAGATGACCCTTCTCCAGATCCCCCAGTGCTCCCTCCACCCGTAGGCATCAGAAGTTCCACCACCTGCCCTTTATCCCCAGCTGCCTCCACAGGATGTGGGTAAAGAGGCAGCGCCAGTAGCCCCTCTGGTAGACTTCCCCTCTTCCCCTGTCCACCACACTCGGGGACGGGTCCGATGGGACCACCGTACCTTTATTCCTGATGCCCCATCATCGACCACTGCCCTCCCAGTTCACACGGTTGGCCCAATGGTCCCAGGGGACCCCCTAATTCATCAATACTGGCCTTTTACCTCCAGTGATCTTTATAACTGGAAGCACCAAAATCCACCTTTTTCGGAGCAACCTCAGAAACTTATTGACCTGGTAGAATCCATCTTTTTAACCCACAGTCCAACTTGTGACGATTGCCAGCAGCTCCTCTGTACCTTGTTCACTTCGGAGGAGTGAGACTGCATTTACGCTGAGGGACGTAAATTAGTCCTTGGTGATGACAGTCAGCCCACCATGGACCCTGCCCACCTGGCTGCTGTATTTCCTGTCAACCTCCCGAACTGGGACTTCTCGGCTGATGACGGTAGAGAGCGTCTCCGAACTTACCGCCAGACTCTCTTGGCCGGGCTTAGGGTAGCAGCTCATAAGCCCACTAATTTGGCTAAAATTGAATCTATAAGACAGGGCCCCTGAAGAGACCCCGGCAGCATTCCTAGAACACCTCCAGGAGGCGTTCAGGATCTATTCCCCCCTGGATCCCACTGCCCCAGCTAGCCAAACTGCAGTCCTTTTGGCTTTTGTTAATCAGGGAGCCTCTGACATTCGGAGGAAACTCCAGAAACTGGATGACTTTGTTAACCAGCCCCTTTCAGATCTCCTCAAGGTGGCAGAACAAGTCTTTAACTCATGAGAAACCCCAGAGGAAAGAGTGGAGCGCTTCAGGAGGGAGGATCTTGAGCGCCAACAGCAGCACAAACGAGAGGAGGAAGAGCGGGACAGAAGTAGGCAGGAAGAATCACAGAATAGGGAGGACAGGTCCAGAAAGCAGTTTCTAAAGTACCAGCAACAGACAGCTAAGATCCTGGCTGCTCTTGTGCAACCCAGCCCAGCGGATCATCCCCAGAGGCGTTCTAAAGCCCCGGGGGCCTGTTTTCTTTGTGGAGACCCAAACCATTGGAAGCGTCAGTGTCCTAGGTTGCAGCAGGGAAAGAGAGGAGGCGGGATGCGCCGGCCTCTGTGGCATGACCGGCCCTCATCAGCCCTGGCCCTTGCAGAAGATGACTGAAGGGGACGGGCCTCGGGTCTCCTTCGCGAGTCTTGGGTAACGGCTGATATAGAGGGGAAACCGCTGCCTATGTTAGTGGACACGGGAGCGGAACACTCTGTTTTAAAAAATTGTCCTCTAGGATGTCCTGTGTCCAAGGGGTGGCCGGAGTCAATAGGTACCCCTGGAACAGCTCCCGTACTGTCAACCTAGGAACCCGACGGGTCACCCACTCCTTCTTGGTTATTCCAGACAGCCCTGCACCCCTCCTTGGCAGGGATCTACTACATAAAATAGGGGCTCATATTCAATTCTCTGTGGGAAAGTTGATGGTCACTGATGACTCTGGGACTCCCCTGCATGCCCTGACTCTCTCTCTGCAAGATGAACATAGACTTTTTGCTGAGCCAATGCCGAGTGACATCCCTCCCCATGTCCTACCCTGGGTCGACAAATTTCCCACTGTCTGGGCAGAGCGAGCCGGGGTACGTCTTGCTGTTAACCAAGTCCCCATTGCGATTACTCTCAAGAGCGGGGCCATGCCAGTGCGAGTCAAGCAGTATCCCATGCCCCTGGAGGCACGTAGGGGCATTCAACCCCATATTACTCGCCTTTTAAAGGCCGGGATTTTGACAACCTGTCAATCCCCCTGGAACACTCCCCTGTTACCTGTCAGGAAACCGGGGGGAACAGACTATAGACCAGTCCAAGACCGCCGGGAGGTCAACAAGCATATTGAGGACATTCACCCCACTCTTCAGAATCCATATACAACTTCTGAGTAACATCCAGCCCTCCTTAAAGTGGTATACTACTCTGGACCTCAAGGATGCTTTTTTCCCTGCCCCTCACCCCAGTCAGCCAGCCCATCTTTGCATTCCAGTGGTTTTCTCTTGATACACAATCTACTATACAACTCACTTGGGGGAGACTGCCCCAGGGCCTAAAACTCAGTCCATCTTTGTTCAGTGAGGCCCTGGCCGGGGACTTGCAACCTTTTCGAGAAGAAAACCTGGAGGTTACTCTTTTACAGTATGTAGATGACCTTCTAATTGCTGCCTCCACTGAGGACTTGTGCAAAACAGCAACTGGAAACCTGCTCTGCTGCTTAGATGCGGCAGGTTACAGGGTGAGTGCCAAGAAGGCTCACATTGCCTTTGTAGGGTACCGCTTGCGGGACAGACTGCGGTGGCTCACTCCACAAATGACTCAGACCATCCTTTCCATCCCTGTTCCTACAACCCCCCAACAAGTACGGGAATTCTTGGGGTCAGTAGGATATTGTCGGCTGTGGATACCGGGGTTTACCTCATTAGCTAAACCCCTGCATGAGGCCACTCGGGAGTCTCCCTCCTGGGTGTGGACCCCAGAAATGGACACGGCCTTTCGGCTACTCCAAACTGCCATGCTTGAAGCCCCTGCCTTAGCCCTCCCTGACCCGGACAAGCCATTTCGACTTTTCGTAGCAGAGACAGCTGGCATTGCCAAGGGGGTCCTGACTCAGAAGCTGGGGCCCTGGGACCGCCCAGTAGCATATCTGTCCAAGTGCCTTGACCCAGTAGCTGCAGGGTGGCCAGTTTGCTTCCGGATTATAGCCGAAATTGCCTTGTTGGTCAAGGATGCCAACAAACTGACCCATGGCCACCTCTTACTGGTGGCCACATCACAAGCAGTCGAGAGCATCCTCCGGCAGCCACCATCCCGCTGGATCTCTCACGCCCGCCTTGCTCACTACCAGTCTTTGCTCCTGGATGAGAGCCGCCTCTCTTTCCGGTTAGTGGTTACACTGAATCCTGCCACCCTCCTGCCTGCTGGTGACGGGACTGGTCCGGTGCACTCTTGCCAAGAGGTACTTGTGGAATCCATCTCTGCCCGGCCTGATTTGAAGGATGTGCCTCTTCAGAATTCAGACTTCATCCTCTTTACTGATGGCAGCAGCTTCATCACCCCAGCCGGCCAACGAGCAGGAGCTGCAGTTGTAGACGCTGCTGGGGAAGTTTTGTGGTGTGCCTCCCTCCCGACTGGGACTTCTGCCCAGCGAGCTGAACTGGTCGCCGTGGCTATGGCCTTGCGGTTAGCCAAGGGGAAGCGGCTGACAGTCTACACTGATAGACGGTATGCCTTTGCCACCCTACATGTTCATGCCCCAATCTACAGGGAACGCGGCTATGTTACTTCAACAGGGAAACCAGTGTCCCACCTCCAGGACATCCTGGAGCTCTTGGCGGCTGTTTGGGAACCCCGAGCAATTGCTCTAGTGCATACCCCGGACATCAGCCAGGGGCCTCCCTAGAAGCAACCAGAAACCGCTTGGCAGATGAAGCGGCCAGAAATGCTGCACTCCACGCCCCTCTGTATGAACTGGCGCTGGCAGCGGAGTCGTCACAGCCCAATGTTCCTGACACCTGCATCCCTGCTCCCCCATCAGACCCACCTCAATATTCTCCAGCTGACTTAGAATGGGTCCGGGCTAAATCAGGGCGTCTCGCTGGCACAGTTTATAAAGATCTGGATGGTAACCTTCTCCTCCCGCAGGCCACGGGCCAACTTCTTTCTACCCACGTGCACCACCTCACCCACTTGGGAGCTACCAAACTCCGGATTTTGCTCCGAAGGGGGCACCTTCGGTTTCGTGGCTCCAACGCATTTCTGGACATGTTGACACAGAAGTGCACCACCTGTCAGCTGACCCGCGCCACCAAGGAAGACGCCCATCCTGGCACTAGGCTATGGGGCACTCGCCCCTGTGAACATTGGGAAATTGACTTCACGGAAGTCAAGCCTGGGAAATATGGTTACCGGTATCTGTTGGTTTTTGTGAACACTTTTTCGGGGTGGCCAGAGGCCTTCCACACCAAGACGGAGACTGCTCAGGTAGTGGCCAAGAAACTCCTCGAAGAAATTATTCCTAGATTTGGATGCCTGCCTCTTTAGGGTCAGATAATGGGCCTGCCTTTGTGTCCAAAATCATTCAGTCCCTGGCTAAGTCCCTGGGGGTTACATGGAAGTTTCACTGTGAGTATAACCCCCAGAGGTCTGGTCAGGTGGAACGCATGAATCGGACCCTAAAAGAATCTTTAACTAAGATGGTCCTTGAGTCTGGCGGTAACTGGGTGACGCTTCTGCCCCTGGCCCTCTTCAAGGCCCGAAACACGCGGGGACCCTTGTCCCTATCACCTTATGAAATACTGTATGGTTCTCTGTCCCCTATTCTCTCTTCCTTCCCCTCCCCGGATGTTAATCAAGCCCCTCAATTGCGTGAATTTGTGCTCTCTCTCTCCCAGCTGCAGCAGGAACTTTGGCCCCAGTTGCAAGCCCGGTTCCAGCCTCCCCCGCATGATCCTCACTCTTATAAGCCAGGAGACTGGGTTTGGATCAAGAGACATCAGAAGCGGGTCCTCCAACCTCCCTGGAAGGGACGGTTTGTTGTCATATTCGTGACTACCTCAGCACTCAAGGTCGACGGGATCGGTCCTTGGGTCCACCATTCCCACGTACGACCAGTGGAACCTCCGGATCTTGAGCCTGACACCTGGATCGTTCTTAGCCATTCGGACAACCCCCTGAAGCTTCAGCTGTCGCGATGCAGACCCCAGGACTCTGCCCAACCCCCAAAAGTCCCCCCATGACCTCCCTCCTGGGCATAATGATTTTCTCTTTCACCTTCCCTCTCCTTCTTCGGCCCTGTTGGGGTTACCGGCTACCCCATAGTTCCCTCCATAACCCCCATCAACCATGGAGGTGGTCACTCAGTAGGAGGGGAGCTTCAGATATTGCTGTATCTATTATCACCCCTGGTGCTCCAAGTTTCCTTTTTACCCCTTGTCAGGTTCTCCACTCTGTCCCGTGTGACGGGCCGGGCGTTACATCCTTTATGCTTTTTGATTGGTACCTTTGCCCTGCTTCAGCCCCCGGCCGGTCCTATTGTAATCACCCTAATCACTTTTATTGTGGGTACCGGGGCTGTGAGACATTAGCCACCCGGTGGAAGAACGTCTATTCAGTATGGCTCTCTACTCTTGACATGGTCTCCTCCAGGCCGTAAACCTCGGAGCGTGGCCCTCTGGAACACGGGAGCGGGCCACATAGACCTGGGAATGGGCCATGTGGGCACTGCGGAAGTGGCAGGGACCTGCAAGTTCCTTAACCTCACTGTTCTCCACCCTCAGGATCAGTCTTGGGTCCTGGGAAAATCTTGGGGCCTCAGGGCATACATGTTGGGTTCTGACCCAGGAGGATTGGTCCTGATTAAGAAGGAACCGGTAACTTCTCCTCTGCTGGGGGTGGGGCCTAACTCAGTGCCCACCCTTCATTCTCCTATTGACAATCAGATACCATTGTGGCCTCTCCTGGATGCTGCCTATGTAGCCCTGAACCAGACATTTCCTAACATGACAGCTACTTGTTGGCTTTGTCTGGATGCTCGCCCTCCTTATTATAATGTCATGCCTCTAAATGCCACTTATACTACTTACACTGCAGTCAGCCCAGACACCTGTTACTGATCACAAGGTTGGCCTGACTCTACAGTCTCTCTCTGGGAAAGGTAGATGCATTGGCAATCCTGCTTCTACCTCCTTGATGCCTCACTGCATCCCTCCTCTGAGTGAGGACCAAGCTCAGGCATCAGAATCCCCTGCTTGGTACCTTCCTCCTGCAGGGGCCAGGTGGGCTTGCACAATTTCGGGTCTGACCCCCTGTGTGGCAGCCTCCACCCTGCTCCGTAACAGGGAAGTCTGCATCCTGGTCCTGATTTTCCCCAGAGTTATATATCACCCAGGGAAACAGTTTCTGGCCTTTTGGTCACAAAAAGCTACCAGCAGATTTCGGCGGGAGCCTATCACTGCCATCACTCTTGCAACAATCTTTGGCTTAGCAGGGGTCGGTACAGGGATAGCGGCTTTTGTGACTCATCAGACAGACCTCCAGGCCCTCCAGAGTGCAGTTGATGAAGATTTGAGGAGGATTGAGAAATCCATTCAGGCCCTGGAACAATCCCTCACTTCCCTTTCAGAAGTGGTTTTGCAAAACCGGTGAGGCCTCCACCTCCTTTTCTTGAAAGAGGGGGGTCTCTGCGTGGCCTTCCATGAAGAATGTTGTTTTTATACCGACCACACTGGAGTAGTGAGGGAATCCCTTGAGGAGCTTAGACGCAGCTTAGATGCTAGGGACAAATCTATCCACTCCTTTTCCCCATGGTATCAGCAGCTTTTCAGCCAGTCACCTTGGCTTACGACCCTCATTTCCACTACATTAGGACCCCTTTTGATTATTCTCCTATTGTTAACACTTGGCCCCTGCATTCTTAACCTCCTTGTCCAGTTCATTCATGACCGGATAAATGCGGTCCAACTTATGGTCATGCAACTACACTATCAACCCCTTGCTACTGATCTGGTTCCCAGGGAAGGACTGGCCCTGAGGAGGATTCCTCAGTAAGCAAAACAAAAAAAGGGAGAAATGTTATAGCCAAAAAAGCTTATAGAAATATTATAGCTTATAGAAATATTATAGCTTATAAGAATATTATAGCCAAAAAACTAAACTTGGCAATTAAGCAAGGGGGTTTTTGGATAACGTCATGCCCGACTCAAGCAGGGCAGTTATCTCTAGCTGACAGCCCCAGGGCCACAACTCCTCCCCTAGACAGAACAGCCTTGAAGATTCCTAGACAGAACAGCCTTGAAGATTAAGAATCATATCCTGTGGCACCTGAAAGCATCCCTACTCCCACTGTCTAGCTATTAGCTAACTCTAAGATAAAGGCACTTATATCCTAGAAACATATATATTCCCTCTTCTGAATGCACTCCTTGGGATTCTCTTTGCTGAGTTCCCCCATCGCCCACTGGCAATAAAGCTTTCTCCTGCTTTGATTGCATTGTCTCGTGTG
>NW_025396021.1:0-1497 GCF_016433145.1 Gracilinanus agilis | reverse complement strand
GAGAGAGAGAGAGAGAGAGAGAGAGAGAGAGAGAGAGAAGATTAAGTGCAAGGGAATGATTATTTTTAAATAAATTGAAAACCAACTATTAAAAAATAAAAATAAACACAACAGAGAATATATTAAACTAGAGGAAAAACCAATAAACTGGAAGCAAAAATCTATAAAAATTATAAATAAAATTTAGTTCTCTGAAAATGGTTTTAAAAAATCGATAAAACTTTAGCTAATGTAATTTTAAAAGGAAGTCAGAACACCAAATCCACAAAATACCAAATGAACAACATAAAATCACAACAAATTTAGACAATATAAATAATAAGAACCAACTATAGATAGTTATTTGCTAACAGTCCTGCGAATACAAAATAGATTAAATATCTTCAAAAATAGGAACTAATTAAAGCCCCAATACAAATCATAAATAGCTCAATCTCAATAAAGAAAATATAATTCCTTTCAAAGGAATTACTAGAGAAAGATAGTTTTGAACCTGATGGATTTACAAAAGAATTCTATTAAACTTTTAAAGAACTATTATACCAATATTAAGTGCATTATTTTTAAAAATTTACAAAGTATTCTAAACATTTTTATGAGAAGAAATATAAACCTAATTTCTAAGTCAGAGAAAAATAAAGCACAGGAGAACTATAGAATCCGATCATTAATGAGTACTGATTAAAAAATTTAAATTAAGTCCTTTCATTTGAGTGATTCATCCAAGATATAAGTCTTCAGCAATTCCGACATATCAGGAATGCATGGATGGTTCAGCATTAAGAAAACAATAGAAATACTTAGTCATAGTATTTGAAAAAATTTAAAATGATTATCTTAAGAGAGAAAGGAAAATATTTTTACAAATTACACCCATATTAAGATAATCATTTTATTTTTTTCAAATACTATGACTAAGTATTTCTATTGTTTTCTCAATGCCTCACGTATTATAGGCCTAGAGTGACCTTTTTAAAAATCATGAATATATCTATCTAAAATCAAAAGCGAGCATCATATTTAATGGAGATACACTAGAAACTCTCTAAATAGACATAGGAATAAAGGAAAGATGTCAATTCTCACTGCCGTTGTTTGAAATTGTTTCGGAACTACTAAAGATTACAATAAAAGAAAGAAATTAAAGGCATAAGAAAACATGAAACTATTCCTCTTGACTGAGGACATGATTTTACTTGGCAATCCTAGCAAATAAAGAGATACTAATCCAGACATTCAATTCAAAAAATTAACAGGTCACAAAATAAACTCTCACAAATGAATATTTCCAATTTGAAGTGGAAATCACATTCCAAACAATTCTAAAATGTATACAATAACCTGAGATCAGACTACTAAAGCACACAAAATGTTTGAATAGATTCACTTATGTAATATCATTTTCTGATGATGGAGAGCAAATTGAGTGACACCCAACAGTTTGGAACTTGGAACCTTACCCAGATGCCATGAGCCAAGGGGCAAAAGTCAGTTACT